>NC_069501.1:921534750-921537250 GCF_027579735.1 Bombina bombina
CAAGGACACTAAAAACCCTCCAGGACGCCCAATAATTTCAGGTATAAACAGTTTAACCAGCAATTTATCAGAATATGTGGATCATTTCCTACAACCCGTGGTACCAACAATCAAGTCATACCTAAGGGACACTCCACACCTACTTACAATATTAAAAGACTTACGCTGGGACAACAATTATGCACTAGCAACATTGGATGTAACAGCATTGTATACATCAATACCACACAGTAAAGGCATAAATGCAGTGAACCAAATTCTTACATCAAATACCAACATCAAAAAAGAACAAATTTCCTTCATTGGGGAAGCAATCAACTTCATTCTCACCAAAAACTATTTCACATTTGAAAATAAAATCTTCCTCCAGAAATTTGGCACAGCAATGGGCACCAAATTTGCGCCTAGCTTTGCCAACATGTATATGGGAGCTTTTGAGAACCAACACGTATGGAAAAACAATACATTTTTGGAAAATATAATCACATGGAAAAGGTTCATTGATGATATTATAATCATCTGGAACGGAGATGAAAAGCATTTTGAAGAATTCGTCAAATACATCAATAATAATAATTGGAATCTGAAATTCACTAATACATGGAGTAAGAAGGAAATAAACTTTCTGGATATCACTATATTCATTGAAAATGAACAGATTGAAACAAAAATATATACAAAAGAAACTGACACAAATGGCTACCTGCACGCCACAAGCAACCATCATAATAAATGGATCAGTAATATTCCATTCGGCCAGTTCCAACGAATAAAAAGAAACTGCTCTAGAA
Organism: Bombina bombina; assembly: GCF_027579735.1. Taxonomy (NCBI): domain Eukaryota; kingdom Metazoa; phylum Chordata; class Amphibia; order Anura; family Bombinatoridae; genus Bombina; species Bombina bombina. The sequence continues at coordinate 921,535,542 of NC_069501.1, forward strand.
ATCAGGATTTTGAAGAAACAGCAGGTGTGCTTAAACAAAAATTCTACAACAAGAAATACAATAGAAAAACAGTAGATCAAGCATATGAGAGAGTAAGAAGAATAGATAGAGATAATCTACTCAATCCGAAAAAAACGGAAAAAATAGAAAATAAAAATAATTCAGATATGGATTACACTACCTGTCCCAGATTTATTACCACATACAACAGTGGAGCCAAAAACATTGAAAAAATATTGAATAAACACTGGCACTTACTTATGAAGGACCCCCTCCTAAAGGAATCACTACCGGAAAAACCGAAAATTACATATAAGAAAAACACGAACCTTAAAAACATACTAGCTCCTACTAAACTAAAGTCCAAAAAAGCATCAACTAAGGGAAATTGGTTAGAAACTAAAACTAGTGGTTTTTATAAATGCAATCGGAAGAATTGTGTGTGTTGTAAACACATTAGTAAAAACAAGGAAGAAAACAAATGGATCACGGATATTGATGAAATAAACAAATTTGAAATAAGGAGTTTGATGAACTGCAAATCCACATTTGTTGTCTACCAATTAACCTGCAGCTGTAATAAAATATATATAGGTAGAACGAAAAGAACACTGAAGACTAGATTCTTAGAACACACGAAGAACATCACCAGTGACAAACCAGAATATGGCATTGGTACTCACTTCGAGGAATTCCACGAAAAAAGTGTGGATGGGCTAAAGGTTAAAGCCATTGAACATATCCCATATAGAGTAGGAGAAAATAGGACACTCCAGTTAAGAAAGAGAGAAACATACTGGATTCACAAATTAAAAACCAGGAAACCATATGGCCTAAATACTGATATAGATCTGGCAGCCTTCCTTTAATACAATAATTAATGATTATAAGAATTATAAAATTTATTAAGGATTTTAACATTTTTACCATTATTTTTACCACTATTTTTATTCCCTATTAAAAATGTATAAACATATATAAATTTATCCCTACATTTTTTAAGCTAATAATATTTTAGCTAATATTTTAGCTTACTTTTATATATTTTTCCTTCATATTTTTTATATATTCATATTTCATACCACATAGTTTTAATATGCATATATAATGAAATATTTTAACTATTTTTTCCAAGCATCCCCATTTTCGAAACTACTGATTGTCCACCGTTTGCATTATAAATTATTTTATCTATATATATATTGTTTACTCCCATCTCATATATATATTCTTTATTCCGATCTCATATATATTATATATTATATATTTTTTATTCCCATCTCGTTTTTATTACAGCGTATATACTCAAAATATCCCGAAAATACACATCGGATCAATTAGACCAAAATACACCCACCCCTTTCTTGCTCTTAATAGCTTAAGGCTATATAAAAGTACCCAGGATGTGACTAGATTCAATAGCCTCTGATGAAGTGAGCTGATACGCTCACGAAACGCGTAAGGCACGTGACGCACGTTCGTGACGTCACTTCCGGAATTCCGAAATTACCAACAGAGACCGAGCTGCACCGGGCAGCGTTGGTGGTCTCTATTTCTACCCTAATCGATCGTTTTCAGATACTTTAGGAACCCCACATGGGGCGCACCCCAGCAGCATTTTTGTTATTTGCAAAGTAAGTTATTTTCAAAGTAAGTTATTTCTGCCACGTGTCGGCACCTTACTCGCACCGTGGCTATTTTACAATAAT
>NC_069501.1:921544750-921619750 GCF_027579735.1 Bombina bombina
AAATGTTACAATATTGCAAAATATTACACTCACCACCCAGCTGCCAACATTTTGTATGCTTACCTGAAATTATTTCATGGTGGTTAGAGTCCACGATTCATTACTCTGGGAATTACTCTTCTCTATCATTAGGAGGAGGCAGATATTCCCAAAAGCCCTTTAAAACCCCTCCCACCTCACACATACCTCAGTCTAATGTATAGCCAAGCAAAGTGAAGAAAAAAGTTATAAGAGCCACTATGAAATAAATTAATTTATTATCAGGTAAGCATGTTTTCTTTCATACAGGTGGTGAGAGTCCATGATCCATTACTACTGGGAAACTAATACTCACTGACAAATAAAATCCCCAAAAAACTATTTTTTTTATTTTAATAAACTTAACCCCTTAAGGACAAGGCCATTTTTCAATTTCTTTCCCTTAAGGACCAGGGCTATTTTTACATTTCTGCAGTGTTTGTGTTTAGCTGTAATTTTCCTCTTACTCATTTACTGTAGCCACACATATTATATACCGTTTTTCTCACCATTAATTTTCATCATATCTTATAATTTACTATAAAAAAAATATATAAAATATGAGGAAAAAATGGAAAAAAACACACTTTTTCTAACTTTGACCCCCAAAATTTGTTACACATCTACAACCACCAAAAAACACCCATGCTAAATAGTTTCTAAATACAGAATGTTTACATGTTCTTTGGGTTTTTTTGCAAGTTATAGGGCAATAAGTACATGTAGCACTTTGCTATTTCCAAACCACTTTTTTTCAATATTAGCGCTAGTTACATTGGGACACTGATATCTTTCAGGAATCCCTGAATATCCCTTGAAATGTATATTTTTTTTTTAGAAGACATCCCAAAGTATTGATCTAGGCCCATTTTGGTATATTTCATGCCATCATTTCACTGCCAAATGAGATGAAATAAAAAAAAACTGTTCTTTTTCACAAACTTTAGGCTTCTCACTGAAATTATTTACAAACAGCTTGTGCAATTATGGCACAAATGGTTGTAAAAGCTTCTCTGGGATCCCCTTTGTTCAGAAATAGCAGACATATATGGCTTTGGGGTTGCTTCTTGGTAATTAGAAGGCCGCTAAATGCAGCTGCGCACCACACGTCTATTATGCCCAGCAGTGAAGGGGTTAATTAGAGAGCTTGTAGGGTTAATTTTAGCTTTAGTGTAGTAGAAACCCAAAGTATTGATCTAGGCCCATTTTGGTATATTTCATGCTACCATTTCCCCACCAAATGCGATCAAATAAAAAAAAAAAAGTTCACTTTTTCACAAACTTTAGATTTCTCACTGAAATTATTAATTAGAAGGCTGCTAAATACCGCTGAGCATCACACGTGTATTATGTCTAGCAGTGAAGGGGTTAATTAGGTAGCTTGTAGGGAGCTTGCAGGGTTAATTTTAGCTTTAATGTAGAGATCAGCCTCCCACCTGACACATCCCACCCCCCTGATCCCTGCCAGTACCCAGTTTACTAAAAAAATGCTTTTTATTTTAATTTTATTCAATATTTCTGTAGTGTAGCTCCCCCCCCCCCCAGACTAACCCCCCACCCCTCCCAGATCCCTTAGATGCTTTTTTTTTTTTTTATTACATTTTACCCACTTGTAATAAAATAATTTTCTGAAGTGTAGCCATTTCCACCCACTTCCACCCCGTACACGTGCCCGCCCCCCGTGCGTGCCTTCGGCTATCCCGCCCCCTCAACGTCATAGGTTACATCGATAGCCGCCCACCCGCCTCCCACTGAAGCTCCCACCCACCAACGATACCGGCCATCGATGGCTCTCTCTGCATCGGATGGCCAAGGGGTGTTATTGCAGGATGCCTCAATATCGAAGCATCACTGCAATAACCGGAAAGGGGTTGGAAGTGATCAGGATCGCTTCCAGCCGCTTCAAACCCCTAATGTCGTACAGAGTACGTCGCTGGTCCAGGTTGTGTGCGACGTACCCTGTACAACATGCGTCATTAAGGGGTTAAAAGGATACTGAACCAAAACATTTTCTTTCGTGATTTAGATAGAGCATGCAATTTTAAGCAACTTTCTAATTTACTCCTATTATCAAATTGTCTTCATTCACTTGGTATCTTTATTTGAAAAGCAAGAATGTAAGTTTAGATGTCAGCCCATTTTTTGTGAACAACCTGGGTTGTTCTTGCTGATTGGTGGATAAATTCACCTACCAATAAACACGTGCTGTCCAGGGTCTGAACCAAAAATTGTCTGGCTCCTTAGCTTAGATGCCTTCTTTTTCAAATAAAGATAGCAAGAGAACGAAGAAAAATTGAAAATAGGAGTAAATTAGAAAGTTGCTTAAAATTGCATGCTCTATCTGAATCATGAAAGAAAACAGAATTTATGCTTACCTGATAAATTACTTTCTCTTGCGGTGTATCCAGTCCACGGATTCATCCTTTACTTGTGGTATATTCTAATTCCCTACAGGAAGTGGCAAAGAGAGCACACAGCAGAGCCGTCCACACAGCTCCCCCTCTAGCTCAACCCTCCAGTCATTCGACCAAAGGTTAGGAAGAAAAAGGAGAAACCATAGGGTGCAGTGGTGACTGTAGTTTAAACAAAAACCATTTTTACCTGACTTAAATGCCAGGGCAGGCCGTGGACTGGATACACCGCAAGAAAAAGTAATTTATCAGGTAAGCATAAATTCTGTTTTCTCTTGCAAGGTGTATCCAGTCCACGGATTCATCCTTTACTTGTGGGATACCAATACCAAAGCTTTAGGACACGGATGAAGGGAGGGAACAAGACAGGTACCTTAAACGGAAGGCACCACTGCTTGCAAAACCTCTCTCCCAAAAATAGCCTCCGAAGAAGCAAAAGTATCGAATTTGTAAAATTTGTCAAAAGTATGCAGTGAAGACCAAGTCGCTGCCTTACAAATCTGTTCAACAGAAGCCTCATTTTTGAAAGCCCATGTGGAAGCCACTGCTCTGGTAGAATGAGCAGTAATTCTTTCAGGAGGCTGCTGGCCAGCAGTCTCATAGGCCAAACGGATTATGCTTTTCAGCCAAAAGGAAAGAGGTAGCAGTCACTTTCTGACCTCTCCTCTTACCAGAATAGATAACAAACAAGGAAGATGTTTGTCTGAAATCCTTAGTTGCTTGTAAATAGAACTTTAAAGCACGAACTACATCAAGATTGTGTAATAGACGTTCCTTCTTCGAAGATGGATTAGGACACAGAGAAGGAACAACTATTTCCTGTTTAATATTCTTGTTAGAAACAACTTTAGGAAGAAAACCAGGCTTGGTAAGCAAAACTACCTTATCTGCGTTGAACACCAGGTAAGATGAATCACACTGTAAGGCAGATAATTCTGAAACTCTTCGAGCAGAAGAGATAGCTATCAAAAACAAAACTTTCCAAGATACCAACTTAATGTCTATGGAATGTAAAGGTTCAAACAGAACCCCTTGAAGAACTGAAAGAACTAGATTCAAGCTCCATGGCGGAGCCACAGGTTTATAGACAGGCTTGATTCTGACTAAAGCCTGAGCAAACGCTTGAACGTCTGGTACCTCTGCGAGACGCTTGTGTAACAGGATAGACAAAGCAGATATTTGTCCTTTTAAGGAACTAGCTGACAATCCTTTCTCCAATCCTTCTTGGAGAAAGGACAATATCCTGGGAATCCTAATCTTACTCCATGAGTAACCCTTGGATTCACACCAACAAAGATATTTCCGCCATATCTTATGGTAGATTTTCCTGGTGACAGGCTTTCTAGCCTGAATCAGAGTATCTATAACTGACTCAGAGAACCCACGCTTTGATAGAATTAAGCGTTCAATCTCCAAGCAGTCAGACGTAGAGAAATTAGATTTGGATGCTTGAACGGACCCTGTATCAGAAGATCCTGCCTCATTGGCAATGTCCATGGTGGGACAGATGACATGTCCACTAGGTCTGCATACCAAGTCCTGCATGGCCACGCAGGCGCTATCAGAATCACCGAAGCCTTCTCCTGCTTGATTCTGGCAACCAGAGAGGAAACGGTGGAAAAACATAAGCCAGATTGAAGGACCAAGGCGCTGCTAGAGCATCTATCAATACCGCCTTGGAATCCCGGGACCTGGACCCGTAGTTTGGTGTTCTGACGGGACGCCATCAGATCCAACTCTGGAGTGCCCCAAAGCTGAGTCAGCTGGGCAAATACCTCCGGGTGGAGTTCCCACTCCCCCCGGGTGAAAAGTCTGACGACTTAGAAAATCCGCCTACTCCTGGGATGTGAATTGCTGAGAGATGGCAGGAGTGATCCTCTGCCCATCTGATTATTTAGGTTACTTCCGTCATTGCTAGGGAACTCTTTGTTCCCCCCCTGATGATTCACGTAAGCTACAGTCGTGATGTTGTCTGACTGAAATATGATGAATTTGGCCGCAGCTAGTTGAGGCCATGCCTGAAGAGCGTTGAATATCGCCCTCAGTTCCAGAATGTTTATCGGGAGAAGAGTTTCTTCTCGAGACCATAAGCCCTGAGCTTTCAGGGAGTCCCAGAACGCAACCCAGCCTAACAGACTGGCGTCGGTTGTTACAATGATCCACTCTGGCCTGATGAAACATATTCCCTGAGACAGGTGATCCTGAGACAACCACCAGAGAAGAGAATCTCTGGTCTCCTGGTCCAACTGAATTTGAGGAGACAAATCTGCATAATCCCCATTCCACTGTTTGAACATGCATAGTTGCAGTGGTCTGAGGTGTATCCGAGCAAAAGGGACTATGTCCATTGCCACTACCATTTGTCTGATTGTCTCCATGCACTGAGCTACAGATGGCCGAGGAATGGAATGAAGAGCTCGGCAAGTAGTTAACAGTTTTAAACTTTCTGACCTCCGTCAGAAATATTTTCATTTCTACCAAGTCTATCAGTGTTCCTAGGAATGAAACTCTTGTGAGGGGGGAGAGAGAACTCTTTTTGACATTCACCTTCCACCCGTGAGACCTCAAAAAGGCCAATACGATCTCCGTGTGAGACTTGGTTCTTTGGAAAGTCGACGCCTGAATTAAGATGTCGTCTAGGTAAGGCGCCACTGCTATGCCCCGCGGTCTTAGAACCGTCAGGAGGGATCCTAGCACCTTTGTGAAAATTCTGGGAGCAGTGGCCAACCCGAAAGGAAGAGCCACAAACTGATCATGCTTGTCCAGAAAGGCGAACCTGAAAAACTGGTGATCTTTGTGGATAGGAATATGCAGATACGCATCCTTTAGACCCATGGTAGTCATATATTGACCCTCCTGGATCATTGGTAAGATTGTCCGAATGGTCTCCATCTTGAATAATTGGACTCTGAGGAATTTGTTTAGAATTTTGAGATCCAGGATTGGTCTGAAAGTTCCTTCTTTTTTGGGAACCACAAACAGGTTGGAGTAAAACCCCAGTCCTTGTTCTGCAATTGGAACTGGGTGGATCACTCCCATTGTATTTAGATCTTTTACACAGCGTAAAAAACATAATTTATGTAAGAACTTACCTGATAAATTCATTTCTTTCATATTAGCAAGAGTCCATGAGCTAGTGACGTATGGGATATACATTCCTACCAGGAAGGGCAAAGTTTCCCAAACCTCAAAATGCCTACAAATACACCCCTCACCACACCCAAAAATCAGTTTAACGCATAGCCAAGAAGTGGGGTGATAAGACAAAAGTGCGAAAGCATAAAAAATAAGGAATTGGAATAATTGTACTTTATACAAAAAAATCATAACCACCACGAAAAAGGGTGGGCCTCATGGACTCTTGCTAATATGAAAGAAATTAATTTATCAGGTAAGTTCTTACATAAATTATGTTTTCTTTCATGTAATTAGCAAGAGTCCATGAGCTAGTGACGTATGGGATAATTAATACCCAAGATGTGGATCTTCCACGCAAGTCGAGTCACTAGAGAGGGAGGGATAAAATAAAGACAGCCAATTCAGCTGAAAATAATCCACACCCAAAATAAAGTTTAAATCTTATAATGAACAAAACTGAAATTATAAGCAGAAGAATCAAACTGAAACAGCTGCCTGAAGAACTTCTCTACCAAAAACTGCTTCAGAAGAAGAAAACACATCAAAATGGTAGAATTTAGTAAAAGTATGCAAAGAAGACCAAGTTGCTGCTTTGCAAATCTGATCAACCGAAGCTTCATTCCTAAACGCCCAGGAAGTAGAAACTGACCTAGTAGAATGAGCTGTAATCCTTTGAGGCGGAGTTTTACCCGACTCGACATAAGCATGATGAATTAAAGATTTCAACCAAGACGCCAAAGAAATGGCAGAGGCCTTCTGACCTTTCCTAGAACCGGAAAAGATAACAAATAGACTAGAAGTCTTTCGGAAATTCTTAGTAGCTTCAACATAATATTTCAAAGCTCTAACTACATCCAAAGAATGCAATGATCTCTCCTTAGAATTCTTAGGATTAGGACACAATGAAGGAACCACAATTTATCTACTAATGTTGTTAGAATTCACAACCTTAGGTAAAAATTTAAAAGAAGTTTGCAACACCGCCTTATCCTGATGAAAAATCAGAAAAGGAGACTCACAAGAAAGAGCAGATAATTCAGAAACTCTTCTAGCCGAAGAGATGGCCAAAAGAAACAAAACTTTCCAAGAAAGTAATTCAATGTCCAGTGAAAGCTTGAAGAGCCCCCAGAACCAAATTCAAACTCCAAGGAGGAGAAATTGACTTAATAACAGGTTTTATACGAACCAAAGCTTGTACAAAACAATGAATATCAGGAAGATTAGCAATCTTTCTGTGAAAAAGAACAGAAAGAGCAGAGATTTGTCCTTTCAAGGAACTTGCAGACAAACCTTTATCTAAACCATCCTGAAGAAACTGTAAAATTCTCGGAATTCTAAAAGAATGCCAGGAAAAATGATGAGAAAGACACCAATAAATGTAAATCTTCCAGAGTCGATAATATATCTTCCTAGATACAGATTTACGACCCTGTAACATAGTATTAATCACAGAGTCAGAGAAACCTCTTTGACTGAGAATCAAGCGTTCAATCTCCATACCTTTAAATTTAAGGATTTGAGATCCTGATGGAAAAAAGGACCTTGCGACAGAAGGTCTGGTCTTAACGGAAGAGTCCACGGTTGGCAAGTGGCCATCCGGACAAGATCCGCATATCAAAACCTGTGAGGCCATGCTGGAGCCACCAGCAGAACAAACGAGCATTCCTTCAGAATCTTGGAAATTACTCTTGGAAGAAGAACTAGAGGCGGAAAGATATAGGCAGGATGATACTTCCAAGGAAGCCACAATGCATCCACTGCTTCCGCCTGAGGATCCCTGGATCTGGACAGATACCTGGGAAGCTTCTTGTTTAGATGAGAAGCCATCAGATCTATTTCTGGAAGACCCCACATTTGAACAATCTGAAGAAATACCTCTGGGTGACCATTCTCCCGGATGTAACGTTTGGCGACTGAGATAATCTGCTTCCCAATTGTCTATACCTGGGATATGAACCGCAGAAATTAGACAGGAGCTGGATTCCGCCCATACCAGTATTCGAGATACTTCTTTCATAGCCAAAGGACTGCGAGTCCCTCCTTGATGATTGATATATGCCACAGTTGTGACATTGTCCGTCTGAAAACAAATGAACGACTCTCTCTTTAGAAGAGGCCACGACTGAAGAGCTCTGAAAATTGCACGGAGTTCCAAAATATTGATTGGTAATCTCACCTCCTGAGATTCCCAAACCCCTTGTGCTGTCAGAGACCCCCAAACAGCTCCCCAACCTGTCAGACTTGCATCTGTTGAAATCACAGTCCAGGTTGGAAGAACAAAAGAAGCCCCCTGAACTAAACGATGGTGATCTGTCCACCACGTCAGAGAGTGTCGTACAATCGGTTTTAAAGATATCAATTGCGATATCTTTGTATAATCCCTGCACCACTGGTTCAGCATACAAAGCTGAAGAGGTCGCATGTGAAAACGAGCAAAGGGGATCGCGTCCGATGCAGCAGTCATAAGACCTAGAATTTCCATGCATAAGGCTACCGAAGGGAATGATTGTGACTGAAGGTTTCGACAAGCTGAAACCAATTTTAGACGTCTCTTGTCTGTCAGAGACAGAGTCATGAACACTGAATCTATCTGGAAACCTAAAAAGGTTACCCTTGTCTGAGGAATCAATGAACTTTTCAGTAAATTGATCCTCCAACCATGATCTTGAAGAAACAATACAAGTCGATTCGTATGAGATTCTGCTAAATGTGAAGACTGAGCAAGTACCAAGATATCGTCCAAATAAGGAAATACCACAATACCCTGTTCTCTGATTACAGACAGAAGGGCACCGAGAACCTTTGTAAAAATCCTTGGAGCTGTTGATAGGCCAAACGGCAGAGCCACAAACTGGTAATGCTTGTCTAGGAAAGAGAATCTCAGAAACTGATAGTGATCTGGATGAATCGGAATATGCAGATATGCATCCTGTAAATCTATTGTGGACATATAATGCCTTTGCTGAACAAAAGGCAGAATAGTCCTTATAGTTACCATTTTGAATGTTGGTATCCTTACATAACGATTCAATATTTTTAAATCCAGAACTGGTCTGAAGGAATTCTCCTTCTTTGGTACAATGAAGAGATTTGAGTAAAACCCCAGCCCCTGTTCCAGAACCGGAACTGGCATAATTACTCCAGCCAACTCTAGATCTGAAACACATTTCAGAAATGCTTGAGCCTTCACTGGATTTACTGGGACACGGGAAAGAAAAAATCTTCTTGCAGGAGGCCTTATCTTGAAGCCTATTCTGTACCCTTCTGAAACAATGTTCTGAATCCAAAGATTGTGAATTGAATTGATCCAAATTTCTTTGAAAAATCGTAATCTGCCCCCTACCAGCTGGGCTGGAATGAGGGCCGCACCTTCATGTGGACTTGGGAGCTGGCTTTGGCTTTCTAAAAGGCTTGGATTTATTCCAGACTGGAGATGGTTTCCAAACTGATACCACTCCTGTAGGGGAAGGATCAGGCTTTTGTTCCTTATTGTGATGAAAGGAACGAAAACGATTATTAGACCTAAATTTACCTTTAGATTTTTTATCCCGTGGTAAAAAAGTTCCTTTCCCTCCAGTAACAGTTGAAATAATATAATCCAACTGTGAACCAAATAATTTATTACCCTGGAAAGAAAGGGAAAGCAAAGTTGACTTAGAAGACATATCAGCATTCCAAGTTTTAAGCCATAAAGCTCTTCTAGCTAAAATAGCTAGAGACATATACCTGACAGCAACCCTAATGATATAAAAGATGGCATCACAAATAAAATTATTAGCATGTTGAAGAAGATTAACAATGCTATGAGAATTATGATCTGTTACTTGTTGCGCTAAAGCTTCTAACCAAAAAGTTGAAGCTGCAGCAACATCCGCTAAAGATATAGCAGGTCTAAGAAGATTACCTGAACATAAGTAAGCTTTTCTCAGAAAGGATTCAATTTTCCTATCTAAAGGATCCTTAAAGGAAGTACTATCTGCCGTAGGAATAGTAGTACGCTTAGCAAGAGTAGAGATAGCCCCATCAACCTTAGGGATTTTGTCCCAAAACTCTAATCTGTCAGATGGCACAGGATATAATTGCTTAAAACGTTTAGAAGGAGTAAATGAATTACCCAAATTATTCCATTCCCTGGAGATTACTTCAGAAATAGCATCAGGGACAGGAAAAACTTCTGGAATAACTACAGGAGATTTAAAAACCTTATTTAAACGTTTAGATTTAGTATCAAGAGGACCAGAATCCTCTATTTCTAATGCAATTAAGACTTCTTTAAGTAAAGAACGAATAAATTCCATTTTGAACAAATATGAAGATTTATCAGCATCAACCTCTGAAACAGAAACCTCTGAACCAGAGGAATCATTATCAGAATAATGATGTTCATTTAAAAATTCATCTGAAAAATGAGAAGTTTTAAAGGACCTTTTACGTTTACTAGAAGGAGGAATAACAGACAAAGCCTTCTTAATGGATTTAGAAACAAAATCTCTTATGTTAACAGGAACACCCTGAGTATTAGATGTTGATGGAACAACAACAGGTAATGTAACATTACTAAAGGAAATATTATCTGCATTAACAAGTTTGTCATGGCATTCATTACAAACAACAGCTGGAGGAACAGATACCATAAGTTTACAGCAAATACACTTAACTTTGGTAGATCCAGCATCAGGCAGCGATTTTCCAGAAGTATCTTCTGATTCAGGGTCAATCTGGGACATCTTGCAATATGTAATAGAAAAAACAACATATAAAGCAAAATTGATCAAATTCCTTAAATGACAGTTTCAGGAATGGGAAAAAATGCCAGTGAACAAGCTTCTAGCAACCAGAAGCAATAAACAATGAGACTTAAATAATGTGGAGACAATAATGACGCCCATATTTTTTAGCGCCAAAAAAGACGCCCACATTATTTGGCGCCAAAAATGACGCCACATCCGGTAACGGAAATAACAAAGAAATTTTTTGCGCCAAAAAAGTCTGCGCCAAGAATGACGCAATAAAATGAAGCATTTTCAGCCCCCGCGAGCCTAACAGCACACAGGGAAAAAAAGTTAAATTTTAAGGTAAGAAAAAAATTGATTATTCAAATGCATTATCCCAAATAATGAAACTGACTGTCTGAAATAAGGAATATTGAACATCCTGAATCAAGGCAAATAAATGTTTAAACACAAATATTTAGAACTTTATATAAAAGTGCCCAACCATAGCTTAGAGTGTCACAAAAATAAGACTTACTTACCCCAGGACACTCATCTACATGTAGTAGAAAGCCAAACCAGTACTGAAACGAGAATCAGTAGAGGTAATGGTATATATAAGAGTATATCGTCGATCTGAAAAGGGAGGTAAGAGATGAATCTCTACGACCGATAACAGAGAACCTATGAAATAGACCCTGTAGAAGGAGATCATTGCATTCAAATAGGCAATACTCTCTTCACATCCCTCTGACATTCACTGCACGCCGAGAGGAAAACCGGGCTCCAACCTGCTGCGGAGCGCATATCAACGTAGAATCTAGCACAAACTTACTTCACCACCTCCACAGGAGGCAAAGTTTGTAAAACTGATTTGTGGGTGTGGTGAGGGCTGTATTTATAGGCATTTTGAGGTTTGGGAAACTTTGCCCCTCCTGGTAGGAATGTATATCCCATACGTCACTAGCTCATGGACTCTTGCTAATTACATGAAAGAAACGAGAAATGTGGAACCTTCCCCTTGGAGGAGAGTTCTTGAATTCTAAAAGGTATCCCTGGGCTACAATCTCTAATGCCCAAGGATCGTGTACATCTCTTGCCCAGGCCTGAGCGAAGAGAGAAAGTCTGCCCCCTACTAGATCCGGTCCCGGATCGGGGGCTACCCCTTCATGCTGTCTTGGTGGCAGCTGCAGGCTTTTTGGCCTGTTTACCCTTATTCCAGCCCTGGTAAGGTTTCCAGGTTGTCTTGGGCTGTGAAGCATTACCCTCTTGCTTTGCAGCCGGAGAGGATGAAGCGGGCCGTTCCTGAAATTGCAAAAGGAACAAAAATTAGCTTTGTTCTTTGTCTTAAAGGGCTTGTCCTGAGGGAGAGCATGGCCTTTTCCCCCAGTGATATCTAAAATAATCTCTTTCAATTCAGGCCCGAAGAGGGTCTTTCCTTTGAAAGGAATGTTCAAAAGCTTGGATTTAGACGACACATCAGCCGACCAGGACTTTAGCTATAGCGCCCTGCGCGCCAAAATGGCGAAACCTGAATTTTTTGCCGCTAACTTAGCTATTTGGAAAGCCGCATCAGTGATAAAAGAATTAGCTAGCTTTAGAGCCTTAATTCTATCCATAATTTCCTCATATGAGGTCTCCGTCTGGAGCGAGTCTTCCAGCGCCTCAAACTAGAAAGCAGCTGCAGTAGTCACAGGAATAATGCAGGCAATAGGTTGGAGAAGAAAACCTTGTTGAACAAAAATTTTCTTAAGTAAACCCTCTAACTTCTTATCCATAGGGTCTTTAACCCCTTAATGACCGAGGACGTGCAGGGTACGTCCTCAGAAAAAAGGCAGTTAACGCCTGAGGACGTACCCTGCACGTCCTCGGTGTGGAAAGCAGCTGGAAGCGATCCTGCTCGCTTCCAGCTGCTTTCCGGTTATTGCAGTGATGCCTCGATATGGAGGCATCCTGCAATAACCTTACATGGCCATCCGATGCAGAGAGAGCCACTCTGTGGCCCTCTCTGCACCGGACATCGATGGCCGGTATCGTCGGTGGGTGGGAGCCGGTGTGTGGGAGGTGGGTGGCGGCCATCGATGGCCCTGGTCATGTGGAGGGGGGCGGGATCGTGGGTGTGGAAGTCCGCGCGGGCGCGCGCCGGGGCAGGGACCGGGTGGGGACCGCTGCACTACAGAAAAAAATGTGTCCCAAAATAAAAGTGGGACCAATAATTTAAAAAAAAAAACCCTTAGGCGTTATTTAGGTGGTGGGGGTTGATCTATGGGGGGGGGGGAAATAACACAACAGAAAAAATAAAAAAAAATAAAAAAAAAATAAACATTTAATTGTGCAAACTGGGTACTGGCAGACAGCTGCCAGTACCCAAGATGGCCCCCAATAAGGCAGAGGGGGAGGCTTAGAGAGCTGTTTTGGGGGGGATCAGGGAGGTTGGGGGCTAAGGAGGGATCCTAAACACAGCATATGTAAATATGCTTTTTTTTTTTTTTTTTTTCTTTAAAAAAAAAAAATCTTTTATTTTAGTACTGGCAGACTTTCTGCCAGTACTTAAGATGGCGGGGACAATAGTGGGGTGGGGGAGGGAAGGGAGCTGTTTGGGAGGGATCAGGGGGTGGGATGTGTCAGGTGGGAGGCTGAACTCTACACTAAAGCTAAAATTAACCCTGCAAGCTCCCTACACACTACCTAATTAACCCCTTCACTGCTAGCCATAATACACGTGTGATGCGCAGCAGCATTTAGCGACTTTCTAATTACCAAAAAGCAACGCCAAAGTCATATATGTCTGCTATTTCTGAACAAAGGGCATCCCAGAGAAGCATTTACAACCATTTGTGCCATAATTGCACAAGCTGTTTGTAAATAATTTCAGTGAGAAACCTAAAATTGTGAAAAAATTAACGTTTTTTTTTTAATTTTATCGCATTTGGCGGTGAAATGGTGGCATGAAATATACCAAAATGGGCCTAGATCAATACTTGGGGTTGTCTACTACACTACACTAAAGCTAAAATTAACCCTAGAAGCTCCCTACATGCTCCCTAATTAACCCCTTCACTGCTGGGCATAATACACGTATTTTGCGCAGGGGCATTTAGCAGCCTTCTAATTACCAAAAAGCAAAGCCATATATGTCTGCCATTTCTGAACAAAGGGGATCCCAGAGAAGCATTTACAACCATGTATGCTATAATTGCATAAGTTGTTTGTAAATAATTTCAGTGAGAAACCTAAAGTTTGTGAAAATATTTGTGAAAAAATGAACAATTTTTTTTATTTGATCGCATTTGGCGGTGAAATGGTGGCATGAAATATACCAAAATGGGCCTAGATCAATACTTTGGGATGTCTTCTAAAAAAAATATATACATGTCAATGGATATTCAGGGATTCCTGAAAGATATTAGTGTTCCAATGTAACTAGCGCTAATTTTGAAAAAAAGTGGTTTGGAAATAGCAAAGTGCTACTTGTATTTATGGCCCTATAACTTGCAAAAAAAGCAAAGAACATGTAAACATTGGGTATTTCTAAACTCAGGACAAAATTTAGAAACTATTTAGGGTGTTTTTTGGTGGTTGTAGATGTGTAACAGATTTTGGGGGTCAAAGTTAGAAAAAATGTGTTTTTTTCCATTTTTTCCTCATATTTTATAATGTTTTTTATAGTAAATTATAAGATATGATGAAAATTATGGTATCTTTTGAAAGTCAATTTAATGGCGAGAAACACAGTATATAATATATGTGGTTACAGTAAATGAGTAAGAGGAAAATTACAGCTAAACACAAACACTGCAACAATGTAAAAATAGCCTTGGTCCCAAACGGACAGAAAATGGAAAAGTGCTGCGGTCATTAAGGGGTTAAAAGCACAACTGTCTTCAATTGGTATGGTTGTGCGTTTAGCAAGTGTAGAAACAGCCCCCTCCACCTTAGGGACCGTCTGCCACGAGTCCCGCACAGGGTCAGGTATGGGGAACATTTTCTTAAAAACAGGAGGGGAGCAAAGGGAACACCTGGTCTATCTCACTCCCTTGTAACGATATCCGCAATCCTCTTAGGGACCGGAAACGTATCCGTGTAAACAGGGACCTCTAGGTACTTGTCCATTTTACACAATTTCTCTGGGATCACTAAAGGGTCGCAGTTATCCAGAGTAGCTAATACCTCCCTAAGCAAAACGCAGAGGTGTTCTAGTTTAAATTTAAAAGCCAATGTATCTGAATCTGTCTGAGGAGGAACCCTTCCTGAATCAGAGACTTCTCCCTCAGACATATAATCTCTCGCTCCCACTTCAGAGCGTTGTGAGGGTATATCGGATACGGCTACCAAAGCGTCACAATGCTCATAATCTGTTCTTAAAACGGAGCTATCACGCTTTGCGGGTAACACGGGCAGTTTAGATAAGAAGGCTGTAAGAGAATTATCCATGACTGCCGCTAAGTCTTGTAATGTAAAAGGGTTAGACGCACTAGAGGTACTAGGCGTCGCTTGCGCGGGCGTAACTGGTTGTGACACTTGGGGAGAGGCAGACGGGCTACCCTCGTTACCTTCAGTCTGAGAATCATCTTGGGCCACATTCTTAAGTGCAACAATATGTTCTTTAAAGTGTATAGACAAATCAGTACAAGTGGGACACATTCTGAGAGGGGGTTCCACCATGGCTTCTAAACACATTGAACAAGGATTTTCATTAGTGTCAGACATGTTTAATAGACTAGTAATATACACAAGCAGGCTTGAAAATCACTTTAATCAAATAAAAAAAACAATTTGAAAAAAACGTTACTGTGCCTTTAAGAGATAAATAGAGCACACAATTTTACAAAACAGTGAAAAATGCAGCAATTCGCCTGAAATTTTCACAGTATTTACCTAAAGCCTTAATAAGATTGCACCACAAGTTTCAAAACGATTAACCCCTTAATCCCTAAACCGGAGCAGCCTAAAGCCAACACCCGGTTAAAAATAGTACAGCACCTTGCCACAGCCTTGCTGTGGCCCTACCTGCCCTTAGGGATCAGATTTGGGGGAATATAGCTTCTATAAGGCCCTCAAACAGCAGCAGGACCCTATATGTGAAGCAGCATGAACTTCTCTGCAATTCTAACTGCGCGTCTGAGGCGCGAAATTAGGCCCCTCCCACTCTACTCCGGAGCTGTGAGTCCTAGTAAATCACTCTTAAGTGAATAAAAACCAGCCATGTGGGTAATAACCCCAGAAAGAACCCCAAAAGGACTTTCAAATTGTCTACAAACAATATTTTTCTTAAATAAACAATCGATTGCCCTGAATCAGTGTCAACCAGCATAATTAGCCCTGTTATGTAAGCATTCAATTCCTTACTAAGTCTGTGAACATAGCTTACCCTCCCCTCATGGGGATATTGTCAGTCTCTTCTAGCATTATCTCAGTCTTGTCTAGAAATAAATGACTGAACATACCTCATTGCAGATTACCCTGCAAACCGTTCCCCCCAACTGAAGTTTTCTGGTGGTACTCAGTCCTGTGTGGGAACAGCAGTGGATTTTAGTTATAACATGCTAAAATCATTTTCCTCTCAGCAGAAATCTTCATCACTTTTCTGCTAGAGAGTAAATAGTACAAACCGGTACCATTTAAAATAAACTTTTGATTGAAGATAAAAAAAACTACAATTCTAACACCACATTCACTTTACCCTCCCGTAGAGAGACCCTAGTGCTTAGAGCCGCAAAGAGAATGACTGGGGGGTGGAGCTAAAGGGGGAGCTGTGTGGACGGCTCTGCTGTGTGCTCTCTTTGCCACTTCCTGTAGGGAATGAGAATATCCCACAAGTAAAGGATGAATCCGTGGACTGGTTACACCTTGCAAGAGAAAAGAAAATTTGGGTTCAGTGTCCCTTTAAAGTGATGGTAAATTTCAGACTAGAATAATGTTGCAATGAAAAGTGTATTAGTTTGCAAGTAAAACCACAATTATTATTTTTTTTAAAAGTGTATCAATATTTTATAATAAAAGATTTATAATTTTAATTGATATTGTCTGTTCCTCCTCCCCCCCTTCATTTCTTCTTTTGGCTGGGCTGTGATGTATAGAGCAGTCTCACCCATTCTCTACATAGGCTTTCTAAGGGTTTTAAAGGGGCTGAACTTCAAGATTTTCAAATTGCACACATGTTGATTGGATGTTCACTGGAATTGTCATAAAAATAAAAAAATTAAAAAAAAAGAAGAAGAGTTCATCAAAGTGGACCGGCATAACATTGCAATAGAAGCATTACTATGTGCACTAAATTAACACTTTCACAGATGGTTTAAAACCAAAAAAGGTACATATACTGTTTTTTAATGGGAAAGATTATATTTATGGCATTTGATTAGGAACGGTTTACCATTGCTTTAAAATAAATCAAACAGGCAAAAAATAAACCTGAGACAGCCGCCTAAAGAACCTTTCTACCAAATCAAAATGGCAAAATTTTGTAAAACGTAGTCTATGAAGACCAAGTAGCTGCCTTGCAAATCTGATCAACTGAAGCCTCATTTTTGAAAACCTAAGAAGTGCCAGCTGATATAGTAGAATAAGCAGCAATCTGCTGCGAGTGAGGCTGACCTGCTCCAAGTAAGCCTGGTAAATCAAAAAAATTAACCAAGTGGCCTTAGGAAAAGCAGAAACTTTATGACCCTTCCAAGACTACAAAAATGAATGAAAATTTACATTAATGCTACTTCTGTCCAAAAAACACAAGATCTCGCTAAAGCATACTTAGGATTAGGACACAAACAAGGACCAACAAACTCTCTGCTAATGTTGTCTGAACAAACAACCTTAAAGGGACATAATACTTAAATGCTAAATCACTTGAAACTGATGCAGTATAACTGTAAAAAGCTGACAGGAAAGTATCACCTGAGAATCTCTATGTAAAAAAGGAAGATATTTTACCTCACAATCTCCTCAGCTCAGCAGAGAAAGTTCTGTGTAAAAAGTTATACTTCACCTGTTCCCAGCTGCAGGTAAAAATAGAAAAAAATGAAGAAATGAACAGCAGCCAATCAGCATCAACAGTGCTGAGGTCATGAACTCTTACTGTGATCTCATGGGATTTGACTTAACTCTCATGAGATTTCATAGTAAGCTTCCTTTACCTGATTGGTGAAATAACATGAGAGTGCATGAGGCTCATCCTTTCAGCTGTCCTAGGACAGACACACTATTATGCTGTTTAGAAATCCTTTACAATGGGAGGTGGCTACTGAGGAACTTTTGAGGTAAAATATCTTTCATTTTTACATAGAGATGTTCAGGAGATATTTTCTAGTCAGCTTTTTACAGCTATGCTGCATCCCTTTCAAGTGTTTAAACATTTGGGTATTATGGCCCTTTAAACAAAAAGAAAAAAATCAAAAGAAGTCCGTGAAACTGCCTTATCCTGATGCAAAATCAGATAAGGAGGATAACAAGAAAGAGCAGATAACTCAGAAACTCTTCTAGCAGAAGAGATAGCCAAAAGAAATAATACTTTCCAAGAAAGTAATTTAATATACATCTTATGCATAGGTTCAAAAGCAGGACCCTGCAAAACCCTTAACACTAGGTTAAGATTATAAGGTGGAGAAATTGTCTTGATTACAGGTTTTATACGGACCAGAGCCTGAACAAAACCATGGATATCAGGAAGATTGGCAATCTACCTGCGGAACAAAACTGAAAGAGCAGAAATCTGCCCCTTCAGAGAACTAGCACACAGGCCCTTATCCAGACCATCCTGAAATAACTGCAAAATCCTAGAAATGCAAGGAAAAAACATTCTACACACCATGAAATAAAGGCCTTCCAGACCTTCTAATAGATTATTCTAGTTACAGGCTTACAAGCCTGAATCAAGGTTTCAATCACAGAATCAGAGAAACCCCTATGTCTGGGGACTAAACGTTCAATTTCTATGCCATCAAGTTCAGAGACTTGAGATCCAGATAGAAAAATGGACCTTGAGACAAAAAGTCTGAATGCAGAGGCCAAGGTGGGCAGCTGGACATCTGAACCTTATCTGCATACCAAATCCTGCGAGGCTACATAGGGGCAATCAGGATTACTGAAGACTTCTCTAGGCTTATCTTGGACATTGCTCTGGGAAGAAGTACCAGAGGAGATAACAGATCTCTGGATATCGCAAAGTACCTGGAAACTTTGTTGTCCAAAGGAGAGGCCATCAGATATATCTCTGGAAGACCCCAAAAATCTACAATCTGATTGAACACAATCCTGGTGGAGAGACTACAATCCTGGTGGAGAGACTACTCCCCAGGATGTAGAGATTGAAGTACCTGCCTCCCAGTTTACCCCTGAAATATGAATCACCCACATGCATAGTGTTAATGTTGTTCTATACCTTAAATGGCAACAAATATGATAATATATGTTCTAATTAAAACATCAAAAAGGAGAATTCCTGATTTCAGCTTCTTCATAATGAAAATTTTGAACATCCTAAATTTAAATACAGAGATTTAAAATTTCCTTTAGGAGAAAGCTAAAACCAGATTTTTCACTTTAAATTAGAACGTTTACTACAAGATCAATACATATATTTCTAATGTACATTACGAGCAACTCAGACTGGAAAAAACCTACTGCCCACAATACCTTACTGTAAAATGAAAGAAACAGAAGTAAAACCAGAAAGGAAAAAACAAATTATGCTTACCTGATATCATTTCCATCAAGGGGAGGAGAGTCCACAGCTTCATTTATTACTGTTGGGAATTAAGAACCTGGCCACCAGGAGGCGGTAAAGACACCCCAACCAAAGGCTTAAATACCTCCCCCACCTCCCTCATCCCCCAGTCATTCTGCCGAAGGAACAAGGAACAGTAGGAGAAACATCAGGGTATAAATGGTGCCAGAAGATTAATTAAACTTAGGTATGCCCATCGGAGATACGGACGGGAGTCGTGGACTCTCCTCCCCTCGATGGAAATGAAATTATCAGGTAAGCATGATTTAGGTTTTCATTCTAAAGGGGAGGATAATCCATGGCTTCATTCATTACTGTTGGGAACATATACCCAAGCTTTTGAGGACACTGAATGAAACCGGGAAGGTAAAAGGCGGACCCTAATCTGAGGGCACCACAGCCTGTAAAACCTGTCTCCCAAAAACAGCTTCCGCAGAAGCAAAAACGTCAAATTTGTAAAACTTTGTTAAAGTGCGTAAGGATGACCAGGTAGACGCCTTACAAATTTGCTCCATGGAGGCCTCATTCTTGAAGGCCCAAGATGAAGCCACAGCTCTAGTTGAATGAGCCGTGATCCTCCGAGGAGGCTTATGTCCCGCTGTCTCATAGGCCAAGCGAATCAAGCTCCTCAACCAAAATGACAAAGAAGTAAAAGAGGCTTTCTGCCCTTGCGCTTCCCTGAATACACCAAAAGGAGATGTAGACGGTCTGAAATCCTTTGTAGCCTGAAGATAGAACTTTAAGGCACGAACCACATCCAGGTTATAAAGTAACCTCAATTTTCGGATATGTTATATATTCATAGCGTTATATGTATAAAGTAAGATTATCCAGTGTGTATCACTCTATTTAGAGCTCCACATACGCGGTAACACACAGTTTTCTACTTGCACCTTTTCCTTTTGAAAATATCACTCTCATTAGAGCCCCACAATCGCGGGTTCACATATACAGGGTGAAAGCAGAAATTGAAGTAATAATAGTCCCAAGTTCATTAGTAGATAAATAGGTACTAGAGGCTTACCCTTTCCTTAGCTCATCTCTGGGAGTACGGACTGTACCGCAATGAAATCCCCCTCTGTTGGTACGAATTTTGTGAGCTCCTCTGTAGTGGCGTGTATCACCAGATTCCTCAATGAAGTGGGCAGCCTCGTTCCCAAAAGCCGGTATACGTCATCCAGCACAGCTGAGCCTGTAAGAACGCGGGGATCCTCCACACCCCCAAGAACAAGGCAAATACAGACTTCCACAAATATGTTAGCGTTCTTGCAGGAATAATGAGCAGGGAGAGAAGAGGTATATAGTATAAAACTTTAGGACATAAAGAAGGAACAACTATTTCCTGATTGATGTTACAGTTAGACACCACCTTGGGGAAAGAAAAAAAAAACAGTGCGAAGCACAGCCTTATCCGCATGAAAAACCAGATAAGGATGCTCACTTTGCAATGCAGCCAAGTTCAGATACTCTGCGTGCCGATGCAATAGCCAACAGGAAAAGAATCTTAAAGGACCAGTCAACACAGTAGATTTGCAACAAATGCAAGATAACAAGACAATGCAATAGCACTTACTCTGAACTTCAAATGAATAGTAGATTTATTTTCTGACAATTTAAAAAGTTGTCTTTTTCCACTCCCCCTGTACCATGTGACAGCCATCAGCCAATAATGCATACACACTTATTCTTGCACATGCTCAGTAGGACCTGGTGACTCAAAATGTTTAAATATAAAAATACTGTGCACATTTTTTTAATGGAAGTAAATTGGAAAGTTGTTTAAAATGGCATGCTCTATCTGAATAATGAAAGGTTAATTTTGATTGAGTGTCTCTTTAATATCAATGGAGTGCATAGGCTCAAACGGAACCTTCTGCAATAACTTAAGGACCAAGTTTAAGCTCCATGGAGGAGCAGACTGTCTAAAGACAGGCCTGATTCT
Source organism: Bombina bombina (assembly GCF_027579735.1). NCBI lineage: Eukaryota > Metazoa > Chordata > Amphibia > Anura > Bombinatoridae > Bombina > Bombina bombina. The sequence continues at coordinate 921,565,694 of NC_069501.1, forward strand.
AGACAGAGCCTAAACAAAAGATTGTATGTCAGGGAGCTCAGCGAGTCTCCTAAGCAACAAGACTGATAATACCGAAATCTGTCCCTTTAAGGAACTGGCAGCAAGACCCTTCTCCAAATTCTCTTGGAGAAAAGACAGAATCCTGGATACCTTCACCTTATGCCATGCTAATCACACCAGTACAATTAAGTCCTCCACACCTTATGGTAGATGCGACGAGTGACTGGCTTCCTTGCCTGAATTAGCGTATCAATCACACTTTCAGAAAAGCCTCTCTTGGCCAAGACTAGGCGTGCAATCTCCACGTAGTCAGCCTCAGAGAATCGAGAATTTCATGTTGAAAAGGACCCTGTTCCAGCAGATCCCTGCAACAGGGTAACCTCCATGGCGGAGAGGATGACATCCCCACCAGATCCGCAAACCACATCCTCCGCGGCCATGATGGAGCAATCAGACTGGCCGAAGCTCGCTCCTGTTTGATCCGTGCAACTACACGAGGTAGAAGTGATAACGGTGGAAAAATTTAAGCTAGGCTGAACCCCAAAGGCACTGCCAAGGCATCTATCAGCACTGCCTGGGGATCCCTGGACCTCAACCCGTAACGGAGTAGCTTGCAATTGAGTCTGGACGCCATGAGATATCTCCGGCGATCCCCACCTGAGACAAATCTCTGCAAACAAACACTTTGGGGTGGAGAGACCATTCCCCCGGATGGAAGAATTGCCTACTAAGAAAGTCTGCTTCCCAGTTGTCCTGTCCACACCTGGAATGTGAATCTCTGAGAGCGAGCAGCTGTGGGACTCCCCCACTCCAAGATTCGAGACACCTCCCTCATGGCTAGGGAGCTCCTCATACCCCCCCTGATGGTTGGTTGGCCATGCCTTGAGCGCATTGTAGATTGCTCTGAGTTCCAGAATATTTATTGGAAGGAGAGACTCCTCCCGGGTCCATTTTCCTTGTGCCATCCTGGCACCCCAAACAGTTCCCCATCCTGCCAGACTTGCATCCGTATCCAAACTAACAAAGTTCAGTCCAGCACAGCAACGGTCAGGAACATGCAAATTCACTCAGGAGCCTCACTCCAGGTTCCAAAAGTATACAAGAAATCCACGGGTGAGTGACAGCAGATTAAAGCTTATTTAGAAAACTTACACAGAGACAAGTAGCAGCGACGTTTCAGAATAAATTTCCTTAATCATGCTCACAAATAAAGTGATTTCTTTCTATAAATAGACATATACCACTAGGTGGCGCTAAACTGCCAGTTTTCTGTTAACCCTAAAGGTTTCAATACATCAAAGTGGATATAAACATAAAAACAATGTAACAATTCTCACAACTATTAAGATAACCATATTTCATATCTATCAGAATTAAACATACTGTTTCAGCAGCTGCTCTCTATTGCCCCCTCTGCGGGGTCTAAGTACACTTTCAATAATTTGGAATCTTAATTAATTTATTAGATGAACCATCTTGATAAAGTGATGTGCTACTGGGGCTTTTTTATTACCTGTCCTAATACTGCTTTTATGTTCTATGATTCTGTCTTTGATGTTTCTTGTCGTCTCTCCGACATAGCCACGCCCACATGGGCATTTGATCATATATACAACAAATTGAGTATAACAAGAATGGTAGCCTCTGATACTGAATTTTTTCCCTGTTACTGGATGATAGAAAAAAGAGCCTTTAGACATATTATTGCAGCAGGAGCAATTAAGACATGGGTAACATTCTTCTTTTTTATTACCTATAACACTTTGTATAATAGATTTACTTGGACCAATATCGGCTTTAATGAGCTGTTTCCTTGCTTTTAAGCTGACATAGGGGGCAATTGAAATTCAATAACCCCAGGATTACATTCAGTTAAAATGGGCCAGTGTTTTTTTAACAATTTTTTGTATCATTGTTGATTGTGCGTTATATTCTGATACAAAAATAATACGAGATTCATTTTTTATCTTAGCTTTCTTTTTGCGCAACAAAGTTTCTCTAAATATTGATCTAGCATATTGTATTTCTCTATCAATTAATGCTGGTGGATAACCTCTATTAAGGAATCTATTCCCCATTTCATTAAGTCTTAATTCTAATACACTCTCATTTGAAATGATCCTTCGGGCTCTAAGAAATTGGCTACGAGGGAGAGCTTTAAGTAAAGAAGGAGGGTGGGCACTTTCGTAATGAAGTAAGCTATTTCGATCTGTCTCTTTTCGGTAGAGGTCAACCAATAATGAATGCCCATTTTTAATAACTTTAGATGAATCCAAAAAATCCTTGCACAAACCAATGTGAATATCGCTGACCTGAGAAAAATAATAGAGTATCGCAAAAGGGTAAAGTTTGCAAGAGATGAAAATGATTATTCTGAAAACCGGGTATACAGATGGAGATACGATCCAGAAGGAGCCTCACGTAGGTTCACTTCCGGTAAGCCCAGACTCCGTAATCGCCTTCAAGCTAGGAGCGGCAGCAGCTCAAGTTCATCTGGCACTTCCCGGGGGACTCCGATATCTAACACGGAGAGGAGGGAAGAAACACAGATACACCAAAGGGAAAGCAGTCCCGACAGCTGAGATCCCCCAAGCGCAAGTAGAAGGTATCGGCAAAGATTAAACTGGCAGTACCGAGGAGAATGAGGTGAATATATCTAATATAGACTTGTCTCAAGACTAACATTCCACTCTTAATAAGGGCTTATCTCTAAGAGAGATTCTGACTTTTTTCAGTTAAATAGAGATCTATACCGATTTTTCAGGAACATAAGGTTAAAATCCTTTATGGTTAACACTGTACACTCTGAGTCTAGAAAAACTGATAATGAGAAAGCTTTATTTACTATGTCACAACTTAAGTTAAAGAAAAAAAGCACTTTCATTCCTCCTCAAAATAGCCACAGTGTGGAGACATACATTGAATTAGTTAAAAAAAAAGATATATCTAAATTGCAAAACAAATTAAATAAAAAATCTGCATACCATTCTCCATATAAGAGTATTATTGACAATACCTCTAATTTTTCTATAAAAAAAAAAAAGATGTTTCTGCCATGAATTCTATTAAATCTAAAACTGATATAATTTTGAAAAGGGCAGATAAAGGTGGAGCAATCGTGGCCCTAAATAAAGCCTATTATACCAATGAAATTAGACAACTTAAATCTGAAGGGGTATATAAAAAACTGTCATATAATCCAATATTTGATATTCAAAGAGAATTAAAACATGTCTGCCAAGTAGCTCTAAATAACAACTTAATAGATAAAGATATATTTAATTATCTCTTAGTAGAACATCCACGCACTCCGGTAATGTATTCATTGCTGAAAATTCATAAAAATATATTGGAACCCCCAGGGCGCCCCATTGTGGCGAGTACTGACTCCATCTTGACCAATGTATCTATTTTTCTTGATAGAATACTGAGTCCATATGTCGAAAACTCCAATTATTTTCTGTTCGAAGACGATTATTTTCTGCAAACACATGGAACCGCTATGGGATCCAACGTCGCCCCTAATTACACTAATATCTTTATGAATATTTTCGATGAGAGATTTGTATATACCAACCCGGGATTTCATCGATATGGCGCCTGTTGGTGGCGCTATATCGATGATATCTTTGGAGTTTGGAGGGGTGACATTGGATCCCTATGTGATTTTGTCAATGATTTGAAAGGCGCTACTGGTAGCATTAAATTTAAATTAGTATGGAATGAGGATTATATTTCATTTCTTGATACTAAAGTTATTAAAAATGGGCATTCATTATTGGTTGATCTCTACCGAAAAGAGACGGATCGAAATAGCTTACTTCATTACGAAAGTGCCCACCCTCCTCCTTTAATTAAAGCTCTCCGTCGTAGCCAATTTCTTAGAGCCCGCAAGATCATTTCAAATGAGAGTGTATTAGAATTAAGACTTAATAAAATGGGGAATAGATTCCTTAAGAGGTTATCCACCAGCATTAATTGATAGAGAAATACAATATGCTAGATCAATACCTAGAGAAACTTTGTTGCGCAAAAAGAAAGATAAGATAAAAAATTAATCTCGTATTATTTTTATATCAAAATATAACGCACAATCAACAAGGATACAAAAAATTGTTAAAAAACACTGGCCCATTTTAACTGAATGTAATCCTGGGTTATTGAATTTCAATTGCCCCCTATGTCAGCTTTTAAGCAAGGCCAAAGTTTAAAGGAAACAGCTCATTAAAGCCAATATTGGTCCAAGTAAATCTATTATACAAAGTGTTATAGGTAATAAAAAAAGAAGGATGTTACCCATGTCTTAATTGCTCCTGCTGCAATAATATGTCTAAAGGCTCTTTTTTCTATCATCCAGTAACAGGGAAAAAATTCAGTATCAGAGGCTACCATTCTTGTTATACTCAATTTGTTGTATATATGATCAAATGCCCATGTGGGCGTGGCTATGTCGGAGAGACGAAAAGAAACATCAAAGACAGAATCATAGAACATAAAAACATAATTTATGTAAGAACTTACCTGATAAATTCATTTCTTTCATATTAGCAAGAGTCCATGAGCTAGTGACGTATGGGATATACATTCCTACCAGGAGGGGCAAAGTTTCCCAAACCTCAAAATGCCTATAAATACACCCCTCACCACACCCACAATTCAGTTTAACGAATAGCCAAGAAGTGGGGTGATAAAAAAGTGCGAAAGCATATAAAATAAGGAATTGGAATAATTGTGCTTTATACAAAAATTATAACCACCCCAAAAAAAGGGCGGGCCTCATGGACTCTTGCTAATATGAAAGAAATGAATTTATCAGGTAAGTTCTTACATAAATTATGTTTTCTTTCATGTAATTAGCAAGAGTCCATGAGCTAGTGACGTATGGGATAATGATTACCCAAGATGTGGATCTTTCCACGCAAGAGTCACTAGAGAGGGAGGGATAAAATAAAGACAGCCAATTCCTGCTGAAAATAATCCACACCCAAAATAAAGTTTAATGAAAAACATAAGCAGAAGATTCAAACTGAAATCGCTGCCTGAAGTACTTTTCTACCAAAAACTGCTTCAGAAGAAGAAAATACATCAAAATGGTAGAATTTAGTAAATGTATGCAAAGAGGACCAAGTTGCTGCTTTGCAAATCTGATCAATCGAAGCTTCATTCCTAAATGCCCAGGAAGTAGAAACTGACCTAGTAGAATGAGCTGTAATCCTTTGAGGCGGAGATTTACCCGACTCAACATAGGCAAGATGAATTAAAGATTTCAACCAAGATGCCAAAGAAATGGCAGAAGCTTTCTGGCCTTTTCTAGAACCAGAAAAGATAACAAATAAACTAGAAGTCTTTCGGAAAGACTTAGTAGCTTCAACATAATATTTCAAAGCTCTAACAACATCCAAAGAATGCAATGATTTCTCCTTAGAATTTTTAGGATTAGGACACAATGAAGGAACCACAATTTCCCTACTAATGTTGTTAGAATTCACAACTTTAGGTAAAAATTCAAAAGAAGTTCGCAACACTGCCTTATCCTGATGAAAAATCAGAAAAGGAGACTCACAAGAAAGAGCAGATAATTCAGAAACTCTTCTGGCAGAAGAGATCGCCAAAAGGAACAAAACTTTCCAAGAAAGTAATTTAATGTCCAATGAATGCATAGGTTCAAACGGAGGAGCTTGAAGAGCCCCCAGAACCAAATTCAAACTCCAAGGAGGAGAAATTGACTTAATGACAGGTTTTATACGAACCAAAGCTTGTACAAAACAATGAATATCAGGAAGATTAGCAATCTTTCTGTGAAAAAGAACAGAAAGAGCAGAGATTTGTCCTTTCAAAGAACTTGCGGATAAACCTTTATCTAAACCATCCTGAAGAAACTGTAAAATTCTCGGAATTCTAAAAGAATGCCAAGAAAAATGATGAGAAAGACACCAAGAAATATAAGTCTTCCAGACTCTATAATATATCTCTCTGGATACAGATTTACGAGCCTGTAACATAGTATTAATCACAGAGTCAGAGAAACCTCTTTGACCAAGAATCAAGCGTTCAATCTCCATACCTTTAAATTTAAGGATTTGAGATACTGATGGAAAAAAGAACCTTGCGACAGAAGGTCTGGTCGTAGCGGAAGAGTCCACGGATGGCAAGAGGCCATCCGGACAAGATCCGCATACCAAAACCTGTGAGGCCATGCCGGAGCTACCAGCAGAACAAACGAGCATTCCATCAGAATCTTGGAGATTACTCTTGGAAGAAGAACTAGAGGCGGAAAGATATAAGCAGGATGATACTTCCAAGGAAGTGATAATGCATCCACTGCTTCCGCCTGAGGATCCCGGGATCTGGACAGATACCTGGGAAGTTTCTTGTTTAGATGAGACGCCATCAGATCTATTTCTGGAAGCTCCCACATTTGAACAATCTGAAGAAATACCTCTGGGTGAAGAGACCATTCGCCCGGATGTAACGTTTGGCGACAGATAATCTGCTTCCCAATTGTCTATACCTGGGATATGAACCGCAGAGATTAGACAGGAGCTGGATTCCGCCCAAACCAGAATTCGAGATACTTCTTTCATAGCCAGAGGACTGTGAGTCCCTCCTTGATGATTGATGTATGCCACAGTAGTGACATTGTCTGTCTGAAAACAAATGAACGATTCTCTCTTCAGAAGAGGCAAAGACTGAAGAGCTCTGAAAATTGCACGGAGTTCCAAAATATTGATCGGTAATCTCACCTCCTGAGATTCCCAAACTCCTTGTGCCGTCAGAGATCCCCACACAGCTCCCCAACCTGTGAGACTTGCATCTGTTGAAATTACAGTCCAGGTCGGAAGCACAAAAGAAGCCCCCTGAATTAAACGATGGTGATCTGTCCACCACGTTAGAGAGTGTCGTACAATCGGTTTTAAAGATATTAATTGAGATATCTTTGTGTAATCCTTGCACCATTGATTCAGCATACAGAGCTGAATAGGTCGCATGCGAAAACGAGCAAAGGGGATCACGTCCGATGCAGCAGTCATAAGACATAGAATTTCCATGCATAAGGCTACCGAAGGGAATGATTGTGACTGAAGGTTTCGACAAGCTGAAATCAATTTTAGACGTCTCTTGTCTGTTAAAGACAGAGTCATGGACACTGAATCTATCTGGAAACCCAGAAAGGTTACCCTTGTCTGAGGAATCAATGAACTTTTTGGTGAATTGATCCTCCAACCATGATCTTGAAGAAACAACACAAGTCGATTCGTATGAGATTCTGCTAAATGTAAAGACTGAGCAAGTACCAAGATATCGTCCAAATAAGGAAATACCACAATACCCTGTTCTCTGATTACAGACAGAAGGGCACCGAGAACCTTTGTAAAAATTCTTGGAGCTGTAGCTAGGCCAAACGGCAGAGCCACAAACTGGTAATGCTTGTCCAGAAAAGAGAATCTCAGGAACTGATAATGATCTGGATAAATCGGAATATGCAGATATGCATCCTGTAAATCTATTGTGGACATAAAATGCCCTTGCTGAACAAAAGGCAAGATAGTCCTTACAGTTACCATTTTGAACGTTGGTATCCTTACATAACGATTCAATATTTTTAGATCCAGAACTGGTCTGAAGGAATTCTCCTTCTTTGGTACAATGAAGAGATTTGAATAAAACCCCATCCCCTGTTCCAGAACTGGAACTGGCATAATTACTCCAGCCAACTCTAGATCTGAAACACAATTCAGAAATGCTTGAGCTTTCACTGGATTTACTGGGACACGGGAAAGAAAAAATCTCTTTGCAGGAGGTCTCATCTTGAAACCAATTCTGTACCCTTCTGAAACAATGTTCTGAATCCAAAGATTGTGAACAGAATTGATCCAAATTTCTTTGAAAAAACGTAACCTGCCCCCTACCAGCTGAGCTGGAATGAGGGCCGCACCTTCATGTGGACTTAGAAGCTGGCTTTGCCTTTCTAGAAGGCTTGGATTTATTCCAGACTGGAGATGGTTTCCAAACTGAAACTGCTCCTGAGGATGAAGGATCAGGCTTTTGTTCTTTGTTGAAACGAAAGGAACGAGAACGATTATTAGCCCTGTTTTTACCCTTAGATTTTTTATCCTGTGGTAAAAAAGTTCCTTTCCCACCAGTAACAGTTGAGATAATAGAATCCAACTGAGAACCAAATAATTTGTTACCCTGGAAAGAAATGGAAAGTAGAGTTGATTTAGAAGCCATATCAGCATTCCAAGTTTTAAGCCATAAAGCTCTTCTAGCTAAAATAGCTAGAGACATAAACCTGACATCAACTCTGATAATATCAAAAATGGCATCACAGATAAAATTATTAGCATGCTGAAGAAGAATAATATTATGAGAATCATGATCTGTTACTTGTTGTGCTAAAGTCTCCAACCAAAAAGTTGAAGCTGCAGCAACATCAGCCAAAGATATAGCAGGTCTAAGAAGATTACCTGAACACAGATAAGCTTTTCTTAGAAAGGATTCAATTTTCCTATCTAAAGGATCTTTAAACGAAGTACCATCTGACGTAGGAATAGTAGTACGTTTAGCAAGGGTAGAAATAGCCCCATCGACTTTAGGGATTTTGTCCCAAAATTCCAATCTGTCAGACGGTACAGGATATAATTGCTTAAAACGTTTAGAAGGAGTAAATGAATTACCCAATTTATCCCATTCTCTGGAAATTACTTCAGAAATAGCATTAGGAACAGGAAAAAACTTCTGGAATAACCACAGGAGCTTTAAATACCTTATCCAAACGTTTAGAATTAGTATCAAGAGGACCAGAATCCTCTATTTCTAAAGCAATTAGTACTTCTTTAAGTAAAGAACGAATAAATTCCATTTTAAATAAATATGAAGATTTATCAGCATCAACCTCTGAGACAGAATCCTCTGAACCAGAAGAGTCATCAGAATCAGAATGATGATGTTCATTTAAAAATTCATCTGTAGGGAGAGAAGTTTTAAAAGATTTTTTACGTTTACTAGAAGGAGAAATAACAGACATAGCATTCTTTATGGATTCAGAAACAAAATCTCTTATATTATCAGGAACATTCTGCACCTTAGATGTTGAAGGAACTGCAACAGGCAATGGTACTTTACTAAAGGAAATATTATCTGCTTTAACAAGTTTGTCATGACAATCAATACAAACAACAGCTGGAGGAATAGCTACCAAAAGTTTACAGCAGATACACTTAGCTTTGGTAGATCCAGCACTAGACAGCGATTTTCCTGTAGTATCTTCTGACTCAGATGCAACGTGAGACATCTTGCAATATGTAAGAGAAAAAACAACATATAAAGCAAAATTGATCAAATTCCTTAAATGACAGTTTCAGGAATGGGAAAAAATGCCAACAAACAAGCTTCTAGTAACCAGAAGCAAAGAAAAAAATGAGACTGAAATAATGTGGAGACAAAAGCGACGCCCATATTTTTTGGCGCCAAATAATACGCCCACATTGTTTGGCGCCACATCCGGAACGCCGACATTTTTGGCGCAAAAGGAAGTAAAAAAATGACGCAACTTCCGGCGACACGTATGACGCCGGAAACAGAAAAGATTTTTTGCGCCAAAAAAGTCCGCGCCAAGAATGACGCAATAAAATGAAGCATTTTCAGCCCCCGCGAGCCTAACAGCCCACAGGGAAAAAAAGTCAAATTTTTAAGGTAAGAAAAAATGATTGATTCAAATGCATTATCCCAAATATGAAACTGACTGTCTGAAAATAAGGAATGTTGAACATTCTGAGTCAAGGCAAATAAATGTTTGAATACATATATTTAGAACTTTATAAATAAAGTGCCCAACCATAGCTTAGAGTGTCACAGAAAATAAGATTTACTTACCCCAGGACACTCATCTACATGTTTGTAGAAAGCCAAACCAGTACTGAAACGAAAATCAGCAGAGGTAATGGTATATAAATAAGAGTATATCGTCGATCTGAAAAGGGAGGTAAGAGATGAATCTCTACGACCGATAACAGAGAACCTATGAAATAGACCCCGTAGAAGGAGATCACTGCATTCAAATAGGCAATACTCTCCTCACATCCCTCTGACATTCACTGCACGCTGAGAGGAAAACCGGGCTCCAACTTGCTGCGGAGCGCATACCAACGTAGAATCTAGCACAAACTTACTTCACCACCTCCATAGGAGGCAAAGTTTGTAAAACTGAATTGTGGGTGTGGTGAGGGGTGTATTTATAGGCATTTTGAGGTTTGGGAAACTTTGCCCCTCCTGGTAGGAATGTATATCCCATACGTCACTAGCTCATGGACTCTTGCTAATTACATGAAAGAAAGCAGTATTAGGACAGGTAATAAAAAAGTCCCAGTAGCACATCACTTTATCAAGATGGGTCATCTAATAAATTAATTAAGATTCCAAATTATTGAAAGTGTACCTAGACCCCGCAGAGGGGGCAATAGAGAGCAGCTGCTGAAACAGTATGTTTAATTCTGATAGATATGAAATATGGTTATCTTAATAGTTGTGAGAATTGTTACATTGTTTTTATGTTTATATCCACTTTGATGTATTGAAACCTTTAGGGTTAACAGAAAACTGGCAGTTTAGCGCCACCTAGTGGTATATGTCTATATATAGAAAGAAATCACTTTATTTTTGAGCATGATTAAGGAAATTTATTCCGAAACGTCGCTGCTACTTGTCTCTGTGTAAGTTTTCTAAATAAACTTTAATCTGCTGTCACTCACCCGTGGATTTCTTGCAGACTTGCATCCGTAGTCAATCTCCCAGGTCTCAACATGCACAATTGAAGAGGTCTGAGATGGAACCTGGTGAATGGAATGACGTCTATGCTGGAAACCATGAGTCCGATCACCTCCATACACTGAGCCACCGAGGAGCTTGAGGAGGACTGAAGGGCAATACAAGAGGACGCAATCATCCTGTGTCTATGGTCTGTGAGAAATATTTTCATGGACATAGAGTCTATTATCATAACCAGGAACTCCACTCTATTGCTAGGAACCAGCGAACTCTTTCCTGGGTTGATTTTCCAACCGTGAGATTGGAGCAAAAGAAGAGCCCTTGAATGATCCTCTGCAAGACTGAGCGACGGCGCCTGGACTAGGATGTAATACAGATAGGGCGCCACAGCAATGCCTCTGGCCACTACAAGTAGCGCCCCCAGAACCTTTGTGAAGACTCTCGGGGCCATGGCCAGACCAAAGGGGAGGGCCACCAACTTGAAGTGTTGGTCCAGAAACGCAAATCTTAGGAACTTGAAGTGGTCCCTATGAATTAGCACATGAAGGAAAGTGTCATTCAAGTCTATAGTTGTCATGAACTGTCCCTCTTGAACTATGGGCAGGATAGATCTGATCGTTTCCATTTTGAACAATGGAACACTCAGAAACTTTTTTAAAGGTCCAGAATTGGGCGGAACATGCCCTCCTTCTTTGGAACCACAAAAAGATTTGAATAGTACATTAAACCCCTTTCTGCTTGAGGTACTAATACGATAACGCAGAGAGAGGAGATATCCCTCACACACTATAGAAAGGCCCTGGGCGGATGGGATCTGAACCCTATCTTGTAACCTTGGGCGACAACCTCCAGAACCCAAGGGTCCTGAACGTCCTGTATCCAGGTTTCTGAGAATAGAGATAATCTGCCCCCGTACTTAGTCCGAAGATCAGTCGGGGGCCGCCCCTTCATGATGATTTTGTCTCGGCAGGCTTCTTGCTCTGCTTAGACTTATTTCAAGAATGAGCTGTCTTCAAAGTTCCCTTGGACTGGTCCGCTTTTGCGGTGGGCTGCTGGCACTGGGCCTTGTCTGCACAAAAGGAATGAAATGTAGATCCTTTAGGCTTAGCCTTCTTATCCTGCGGTAGGAAAGATCCCTTGCCTCCCATAAACGTGGATATGATAAAATCCAATCCTGGACCGAACAGAATCTTTCCTTGAAAAGGAAGGGACAAAAGCCTCGATTTAGAGCCACAGAGCCCTGCGAGCTAAAATGGAAAAACCTGACACCTTAGCATTCAGGCGAATAATTTGCATATTGGCATCACAGATGAAAGAATTGGCGACCTTCAGCACCTTAATCTTATCCTGTATCTCGTCAATGGAAGTCTCCCACTCAACCATTTCACACAGGCATTCACACCAATATGTTGCAGCTCCGGAAACCGCGGCTATGGCCGCTGCCGGCTGAAAAACAAACCCTGTGTGTTGAAACAACTTCCTAAACATGTTTTCCAACTTTTTATCCATGGGCTCTTTAAACGACGAACTATCCTCGAGGGGAATAGTTGTCCACTTTGCAAGTGTGGAGATAGCACCATCCACCTTAGGGACAGTACCCCACAGCTCAAGCTGAGAATCCGGAATGGGGAACTGTTTCTTAAAGGAAGAAGGGGAAAAGGAAGAACCTAATCGCTCCCATACATTCTTAATAATATTAGCCATCTTAACAGGAACCCGGAAGGCCTGAGGCACTGCCCTGTCCTCATATACATTATCAAGATTAGGAATCAGATTCCTCCGGAAGCTTTGGTTCCGCAACCTCCAGAGTAGCAAGCACATGCTTCAGCAAAAAGTACAAATTCTCTATCCTAAACCTAAAGTCAGGCTCCTCCGCAGCCAGAGGTTAAGATGACACGGACTCCGACCCATAAGGGACCTCCTCCAAAGAGTCAGAGTGGGCCTCATCATTGTATTACGCCTCTATTTCTATAGGCGTAGACATTACAACCCCTGGGCCGGGCCGCCATGATACACCCTACGCTTGCGCTTAGCAGAACGTGGTAAGGCATGGATCACTTTCGATACCATCGTTGCAGTTGATCCGCAAAATCTGATGGCCAACGAATCTCTTCATAGGAGTAATGGTTGGGCCCTGGGGCGCTGCATGTGCAATTGGAGATGAATGCATGGAACACACCTCACGGGACGGGGAACCCTCAGAGATGGATGGCTCAGTAGTACTAGACATCCGTTGACTTTTATATGTCGTAACTTTATTAAGGCATATGGAACAGAGTTAAGCAGGATGTTCTACCAGAACCTCCTCACAATAAACACAGGAATGAGACCTTGTTAAAGAGGGAGAACCCTCTAATGTCAGAGTCCTCCATAGCTTGCACTGTTATTACGGACTAGATTAACTTAATAAAAAGGGACCTTTATAACCTTCAATGGCCGGGGCACTCACCACCTCCTATGACCCGGACTTCAGAAACCGTTTTGTCTACTGTGCCGCTGATCAACAGAGGAAGAGAGATAGCCACACCCGGTCACATGGAATGCCTGACAGGAAAGCCCCTGCCTAAGGAGAAAACGCGCTAAAAAACAGAATTTATGTTTACCTGATAAATTACTTTCTCCAACGGTGTGTCCGGTCCACGGCGTCATCCTTACTTGTGGGATATTCTCTTCCCCAACAGGAAATGGCAAAGAGCCCAGCAAAGCTGGTCACATGATCCCTCCTAGGCTCCGCCTACCCCAGTCATTCGACCGACGTTAAGGAGGAATATTTGCATAGGAGAAACCATATGGTACCGTGGTGACTGTAGTTAAGAAAATAAATTATCAGACCTGATTAAAAAAACCAGGGCGGGCCGTGGACCGGACACACCGTTGGAGAAAGTAATTTATCAGGTAAACATAAATTCTGTTTTCTCCAACATAGGTGTGTCCGGTCCACGGCGTCATCCTTACTTGTGGGAACCAATACCAAAGCTTTAGGACACGGATGAAGGGAGGGAGCAAATCAGGTCACCTAAATGGAAGGCACCACGGCTTGCAAAACCTTTCTCCCAAAAATAGCCTCAGAAGAAGCAAAAGTATCAAACTTGTAAAATTTGGTAAAAGTGTGCAGTGAAGACCAAGTCGCTGCCCTACATATCTGATCAACAGAAGCCTCGTTCTTGAAGGCCCATGTGGAAGCCACAGCCCTAGTGGAATGAGCTGTGATTCTTTCGGGAGGCTGCCGTCCGGCAGTCTCGTAAGCCAATCTGATGATGCTTTTAATCCAAAAAGAGAGAGAGGTAGAAGTTGCTTTTTGACCTCTCCTTTTACCGGAATAAACAACAAACAAGGAAGATGTTTGTCTAAAATCCTTTGTAGCATCTAAATAGAATTTTAGAGCGCGAACAACATCCAAATTGTGCAACAATCGTTCCTTCTTTGAAACTGGTTTCGGACACAGAGAAGGTACGATAATCTCCTGGTTAATGTTTTTGTTAGAAACAACTTTTGGAAGAAAACCAGGTTTAGTACGTAAAACCACCTTATCTGCATGGAACACCAGATAAGGAGGAGAACACTGCAGAGCAGATAATTCTGAAACTCTTCTAGCAGAAGAAATTGCAACTAAAAACAAAACTTTCCAAGATAATAACTTAATATCAACGGAATGTAAGGGTTCAAACGGAACCCCCTGAAGAACTGAAAGAACCAAATTGAGACTCCAAGGAGGAGTCAAAGGTTTGTAAACAGGCTTGATTCTAACCAGAGCCTGAACAAAGGCTTGAACATCTGGCACAGCTGCCAGCTTTTTGTGAAGTAACACAGACAAGGCAGAAATCTGTCCCTTCAGGGAACTTGCAGATAATCCTTTTTCCAATCCTTCTTGAAGGAAGGATAGAATCCTAGGAATCTTAACCTTGTCCCAAGGGAATCCTTTAGATTCACACCAACAGATATATTTTTTCCAAATTTTGTGGTAAATCTTTCTAGTTACAGGCTTTCTGGCCTGAACAAGAGTATCGATAACAGAATCTGAGAACCCTCGCTTCGATAAGATCAAGCGTTCAATCTCCAAGCAGTCAGCTGGAGTGAAACCAGATTCGGATGTTCGAACGGACCCTGAACAAGAAGGTCTCGTCTCAAAGGTAGCTTCCAAGGTGGAGCCGATGACATATTCACCAGATCTGCATACCAAGTCCTGCGTGGCCACGCAGGAGCTATCAAGATCACCGACGCCCTCTCCTGATTGATCCTGGCTACCAGCCTGGGGATGAGAGGAAACGGCGGGAACACATAAGCTAGTTTGAAGGTCCAAGGTGCTACTAGTGCATCCACTAGAGCCGCCTTGGGATCCCTGGATCTGGACCCGTAGCAAGGAACTTTGAAGTTCTGACGAGAGGCCAACAGATCCATGTCTGGAATGCCCCACAGCAGAGTGACTTGGGCAAAGATTTCCGGATGGAGTTCCCACTCCCCCGGATGCAATGTCTGACGACTCAGAAAATCCGCTTCCCAATTTTCCACTCCTGGGATGTGGATAGCAGACAGGTGGCAGGAGTGAGACTCCGCCCATAGAATGATTTTGGTCACTTCTTCCATCGCTAGGGAACTCCTTGTTCCCCCCTGATGGTTGATGTACGCAACAGTTGTCATGTTGTCTGATTGAAACCGTATGAACTTGGCCCTCGCTAGCTGAGGCCAAGCCTTGAGAGCATTGAATATCGCTCTCAGTTCCAGAATATTTATCGGTAGAAGAGATTCTTCCCGAGACCAAAGACCCTGAGCTTTCAGGGATCCCCAGACCGCGCCCCAGCCCATCAGACTGGCGTCGGTCGTGACAATGACCCACTCTGGTCTGCGGAATGTCATCCCTTGTGACAGGTTGTCCAGGGACAGCCACCAACGGAGTGAGTCTCTGGTCCTCTGATTTACTTGTATCTTCGGAGACAAGTCTGTATAGTCCCCATTCCACTGACTGAGCATGCACAGTTGTAATGGTCTTAGATGAATGCGCGCAAAAGGAACTATGTCCATTGCCGCTACCATCAACCCGATCACTTCCATGCACTGAGCTATGGAAGGAAGAGGAACGGAATGAAGTATCCGACAAGAGTCTAGAAGTTTTGTTTTTCTGGCCTCTGTCAGGAAAATCCTCATTTCTAAGGAGTCTATTATTGTTCCCAAGAAGGGAACCCTTGTTGACGGAGATAGAGAACTCTTTTCCACGTTCACTTTCCATCCGTGAGATCTGAGAAAGGCCAGGACAATGTCCGTGTGAGCCTTTGCTTGAGGAAGGGACTACGCTTGAATCAGAATGTCGTCCAAGTAAGGTACTACAGCAATGCCCCTTGGTCTTAGCACAGCTAGAAGGGACCCTAGTACCTTTGTGAAAACCCTTGGAGCAGTGGCTAATCCGAAAGGAAGCGCCACGAACTGGTAATGTTTGTCCAGGAATGCGAACCTTAGGAACCGATGATGTTCCTTGTGGATAGCAATATGTAGATACGCATCCTTTAAATCCACCGTGGTCATGAATTGACCTTCCTGGATGGAAGGAAGAATAGTTCGAATGGTTTCCATCTTGAACGATGGAACCTTGAGGAACTTGTTTAAGATCTTGAGATCTAAGATTGGTCTGAACGTTCCCTCTTTTTTGGGAACTATGAACAGATTGGAGTAGAACCCCATCCCTTGTTCTCTTAATGGAACAGGATGAATCACTCCCATTTTTAACAGGTCTTCTACACAATGTAAGAATGCCTGTCTTTTTATGTGGTCTGAAGACAACTGAGACCTGTGGAACCTCCCCCTTGGGGGAAGATCCTTGAATTCCAGAAGATAACCTTGGGAGACTATTTCTAGCGCCCAAGGATCCAGAACATCTCTTGCCCAAGCCTGAGCGAAGAGGGAGAGTCTGCCCCCCACCAGATCCGGTCCCGGATCGGGGGCCAACATTTCATGCTGTCTTGGTAGCAGTGGCAGGTTTCTTGGCCTGCTTTCCCTTGTTCCAGCCTTGCATTGGTCTCCAAGCTGGCTTGGCTTGAGAAGTATTACCCTCTTGCTTAGAGGACGTAGCACTTTGGGTTGGTCCGTTTCTACGAAAGGGACGAAAATTAGGTTTATTTTTTGCCTTGAAAGGCCGATCCTGAGGAAGGGCGTGGCCCTTACCCCCAGTGATATCAGAGATAATCTCTTTCAAGTCAGGGCCAAACAGCGTTTTCCCCTTGAAAGGAATGTTAAGTAGCTTGTTCTTGGAAGACGCATCAGCCGACCAAGATTTCAACCAAAGCGCTCTGCGCGCCACAATAGCAAACCCTGAATTCTTAGCCGCTAACCTAGCCAATTGCAAAGTGGCGTCTAGGGTGAAAGAATTAGCCAATTTGAGAGCATTGATTCTGTCCATAATCTCCTCATAAGGAGGAGAATCACTATCGACCGCCTTTATCAGCTCATCGAACCAGAAACATGCGGCTGTAGTGACAGGGACAATGCATGAAATTGGTTGTAGAAGGTAACCTTGCTGAACAAACATTTTTTTAAGCAAACCTTCTAATTTTTTATCCATAGGATCTTTGAAAGCACAACTATCCTCTATGGGTATAGTGGTGCGTTTGTTTAAAGTGGAAACCGCTCCCTCGACCTTGGGGACTGTCTGCCATAAGTCCTTTCTGGGGTCGACCATAGGAAACAATTTTTTAAATATGGGGGGAGGGACGAAAGGAATACCGGGCCTTTCCCATTCTTTATTAACAATGTCCGCCACCCGCTTGGGTATAGGAAAAGCTTCTGGGAGCCCCGGCACCTCTAGGAACTTGTCCATTTTACATAGTTTCTCTGGGATGACCAACTTGTCACAATCATCCAGAGTGGATAATACCTCCTTAAGCAGAATGCGGAGATGTTCCAACTTAAATTTAAATGCAATCACATCAGGTTCAGCTTGTTGAGAAATGTTCCCTGAATCAGTAATTTCTCCCTCAGACAAAAGCTCCCTGGCCCCATCAGACTGGGTTAGGGGCCCTTCAGAAATATTATTATCAGCGTCGTCATGCTCTTCAGTATCTAAAACAGAGCAATCGCGCTTACGCTGATAAGTGTTCATTTTGGCTAAAATGTTTTTGACAGAATTATCCATTACAGCCGTTAATTGTTGCATAGTAAGGAGTATTGGCGCGCTAGATGTACTAGGGGCCTCCTGAGTGGGCAAGACTCGTGTAGACGAAGGAGGGAATGATGCAGTACCATGCTTACTCCCCTCACTTGAGGAATCATCTTGGGCATCATTGTCATTGTCACATAAATCACATTTATTTAAATGAATAGGAATTCTGGCTTCCCCACATTCAGAACACAGTCTATCTGGTAGTTCAGACATGTTAAACAGGCATAAACTTGATAACAAAGTACAAAAAACGTTTTAAAATAAAACCGTTACTGTCACTTTAAATTTTAAACTGAACACACTTTATTACTGCAATTGCGAAAAAACATGAAGGAATTGTTCAAAATTCACCAAATTTTCACCACAGTGTCTTAAAGCCTTAAAAGTATTGCACACCAAATTTGGAAGCTTTAACCCTTAAAATAACGGAACCGGAGCCGTTTTGAACTTTAACCCCTTTACAGTCCCTGGTATCTGCTTTGCTGAGACCCAACCAAGCCCAAAGGGGAATACGATACCAAATGACGCCTTCAGAAAGCCTTTTCTAAGTATCAGAGCTCCTCTCACATGCGACTGCATGCCATGCCTCTCAAAAACAAGTGCGCCACACCGGCGCGAAAATGAGGCTCTGCCTATGCTTTGGGAAAGCCCCTAAGAATAAGGTGTCTAAAACAGTGCCTGCCGATATTATTATATCAAAATACCCAGATAAAATGATTCCTCAAGGCTAAATATGTGTTAATAATGAATCGATTTAGCCCAGAAAAAGTCTACAGTCTTAATAAGCCCTTGTGAAGCCCTTATTTACGATCGTAATAAACATGGCTTACCGGATCCCATAGGGAAAATGACAGCTTCCAGCATTACATCGTCTTGTTAGAATGTGTCATACCTCAAGCAGCAAGAGACTGCTCACTGTTCCCCCAACTGAAGTTAATTGCTCTCAACAGTCCTGTGTGGAACAGCCATGGATTTTAGTGACGGTTGCTAAAATCATTTTCCTCATACAAACAGAAATCTTCATCTCTTTTCTGTTTCTGAGTAAATAGTACATGCCAGCACTATTTCAAAATAACAAACTCTTGATTGAATAATAAAAACTACAGTTAAACACTAAAAAACTCTAAGCCATCTCCGTGGAGATGTTGCCTGTACAACGGCAAAGAGAATGACTGGGGTAGGCGGAGCCTAGGAGGGATCATGTGACCAGCTTTGCTGGGCTCTTTGCCATTTCCTGTTGGGGAAGAGAATATCCCACAAGTAAGGATGACGCCGTGGACCGGACACACCTATGTTGGAGAAAAGGGTTGCGCAATACTCCCGTAAGTCACCTGAAAGTTCCACACATTGCCAGAGCCTCATCTCACACATAATGCAGCAATGACACAATAAACAATATCATATATAACCCCCCCCCCCCCGTTCAATAATCCCCTTTCCAGGAATATTAACCTTTGATAAGAGGCGTCACACTATGACCCTGTCTTCCATGTTATCATTATGTAATAAAAAATGAAACTATCTTTCCAGAATCTACACCGTGTAACAGAACACGGCCCTTCAAGTGTGACAGGTTAGTAGCCTCGCTCCTGACATGGAATGGAGTGTAAAAAGCAGGCAGCGAAACTCGTCAACGCTGATTGCTTGTGGAGCTGTTAATAAGAGTCAGGATGGTTTCGCAGAAAGACTATCCCTGCATCTCCAGACTCTAACTTTCACCCAGGCTCTCACTGAGAGGCTGACAGGACAACTTAAAACTCCAGTCCCAATGCGAAGAGTACTATCCTCCATAAGAGACTACTCTGATCTTCAGCACTTCTCTGCCTTCCTCCTGTGACAAAAGGCAAAGAATGACTGAGGGATGAGGGAGGTGGGGGAGGTATTTAAAGTGAAGGTAAAGTTTCCGGGAAATGAAAGTAGTATAGTGTTAATTATTCAAAATATAGCATGATCGCTAAGTTTTTATGTAATATTTCTTTACATATCAATATAAAATCTATACTTTATCTGTCCGTGTCCGGCCGATTAAAGCTCCGCCTTCAAGTTGTTTCCTGCTTTCTTTGTCTATTACGTATAGAGCGTTGACACCCGCTCTATACGTATGGTAAATGCGCGTTCTCGATGTTAGTCAATCTTGCGCATGCGCACAATACGGCTCAACCTCAATTTGCGCCTGCGCGACTAAAAACTTTAACATTCTGAAGCGCATGCGTTAATCCCAGTGCGTTCGGCAGAGTTGATTGAATGAAGGAGATTTGCGCATGAGCAAATCTTGAACGAGCACGGATTATAAGATCCAAGAAGTGTATCTAACGCATGCGCAGATCCAATAGTTATGCGGTGACGTCAAATGACGACCGCCTAAAGGCCAGACAGATCATTGGCTAATAGAAAAACGTGACCTTGCTGCAGAAAAAAAAAAAATACGGGCAGATTACAGAACATGGAGAAAATAGTTTTAAATGTCGGATAAAACGGTAAATATCTAAATTTAACAAAATCGATGAATTAAACTCACATTATTTTTTAGTCCAGTTACATTTGAATAGTAGTAAATATGCGAACTTTACCTTCACTTTAAGCCTTTGGCTGGGGTGTCTTTGCCTCCTCCTGGTGGCCAGGTTCTTAATTCCCAACAGTAATGAATAAAGCCGTGGACTCTCTTCCCCTTTAGATGGAAAAGGGTATAAATAATTGAAGATGAGACCTCCTTTTCCTTCCTGGCATTCGACCAGTTTCTATCTTCATACAGTAAGTTAAAAGCCAATTACCTCAAAAACTGAATACATCAAAATATTTTGAGTGGGAAAACTTACAGTTGCACACAAGTACTGTGTTGTGCCTCTACTTTATCTTGTTTGTAAATAACTTATATTAGTCATAGAGGGCCAGATATAGAATGTTGCACATCATGTAATCAGCATAATAATACTTTTTTCAGTAAAATGGTAAATTTAGAAGGTTTTCCAGCTTGTGGTCTATTAATTTGAGAGATGTTTGTTCCTTGAAAGAATTTTACTCTCTCACATGCACAATAAATATTCTATTTTTTAAAAGTACATAATCTCATTACCCAAGGAAGAACATGTTCAAAAGTTGCATTGTTCAGTTACGACCATGCTACCTTCTTTTCCCGTTTGTTAAAATTGCTGAAGCACAAGAAATGTTAATGTTGTCACGAAGAACAAATAAAACAGATGACCGCTAAACTGGCGGAGCCAAACTATTAACTTGCAGAAATAAAAGTTTTACTTGCTTCACAGGTTTCTCAAAATTTATCTGAGCCAATAAAAATGTAATACATTATTTAAAACAACCCACAAGTATGAGCACTTAATGTTATATCCAATCAGTCAAGAAAACATCATAACAGATTAGATACAGTTAACAAATCTAAGAATACTTTGAATGGACTTACCAAATATACATATTTGCTGTTAAGAACTAAATAATTTTCTCTTTACCATTAAAGCATTTATGTATATATATTTTTTTAATTGGTTAATGTTCAGAGTAGTTATATAACCAGCAATAAAATTTAATATGTATGAATGATTCATGAAATTACACACATCTGGTGATATTATATTTCCAAGACATACTGAAGATAGACATTTGTGCAACTGCCAGGGGAAATAAGAGAACTTAATTCACTGCATTAACCAAAATATCACCTTTACATATTTAAATATGTATGAAAAAAATACACAGTATTTCCTTAAAGTACTACAGTGGACCTTTATAAAAAGGGAAGAAATTTACTTTTGCAAGTCTTTTCACACACAAACAATTAAAAAACTATACAATAATTTGCTGCATTTAAAACATGTAGTGCAGTTCAGTTTTGGGTTTTTTCAATTATGCTACATATCACATTTTGGTCACAGCTTTACCTTTCATTTACACCTGTTTTAAGTACAACAACTTTTAAGACCATTTTATGACAACCAGAGTAAATTTTCAGGGACAGTGCCATGTCATCTCAGTTTCAAGATAAAATGTACTGAACATACTGTTCTGATTTAAACCATTTAGACAAAGGCGTAACTAGAAACGACAGGGGCCAGGTGCAAGAATCTAAGAAGCCCCCCCCCCCACACCCCCTCCCCAAAAAAGCGACTTTTTTTATTTTTCTTACATTTAACACAGAAAAAAATGTGAATCAGATTACATGTCTGCAAAAGGAGGTACCCTGTGCCCACAGTTTGTGAGGTGGTCTGACCCCCTATTACTGTATATAGTGACACTATTTAACTCACCAGTACTGTATATAGTGAGTCAGTGACACAGTCTGTAATCTGCCGGTGAGATGGCTGGCCTGACCCTACCCGCCCCAGTACTTTATAAAGTGGCCCCTGCATTTAGAAGGTACATATAATAAAAATTTGTTTTGTGTGATAAATGTTACAGTGTATATTAAATGTTGTTTTAAAACTAATATTTCAGCTGACAAATTTGTTTAAAATCCAGAAGCCAGCTCATAAATTTAGGAGCGATAAAAATCTGATCAAATAACAAATATAGCCATAAAGATCATGGCAAAAAATACAAGTGATCAAATGATCTAAAGTTTGTGATAAATAAATGATATGTCCATTCAGATAATGATCAAGAAATGTATGAATTTGAGCCAATGTTTTCAGGAATCCCTCAAAGGAAACAAAAGTATAGTATAGTGTAACGCTGTTATTAATCACTGAATGGAGTTGCTGATCGATGGTATGTTACTCACATGGGGTGGAGCTACAATAAGCTCTTTCACTGCGCATGCCTACTTTTATACTGGCAGGTAAACAGTATCCCATTTGTTAGGAAGGTAAAGAAATATTTATTTAAAACATATAAAAACACATGAAATATGGTCCCATATAAAAGATACAATATACTCAGAGCCCGGTCAAGTAACAGTTATTGTGTACTACGAGAGGTTATCCTACACCTCAGATGGTAATGGATTCTGGGCCCAGAATTATTAGATCACATTTTTTAATCACACTTATTTTTCTTTGTGATTTTGTTGCACGTTTTTTTATATATCATAACTTTATGAGCCAACAGCTATATAATATTGGATGTACCATTGAGCGCTGTCAAAACCATCATCAATAAGTGGAGAAAATGTGGAACGACAGAGATATCACAAAAATCAGGACAACCCTCCAAAGATAAGGAGAAAATGTATCAGAGAGGGTACCAAGAAGATAACAGCAACACTAAAAGAGCTACAGGAATTTCTGTCAGGTACCTGTCACTCCTCACATTCTGTACATGGCAAGACAGAAACCTTTTCTTACAAAAAGGAACATTCAAATCCATCTAACTTATGCCAAAACATTTATTCACTCCCAATGAACCATATGGGAAAAGGAGCTATGGTCTGATGGGACAAAGGTTGAACTTTTCTGCCTAAATTGTAAAATATATGTTTGCCTCAAAGCCAATAAAGCTCATTATACAAAGGGACACCAGATCGACTTTGAAGCATGGTGGTAGTAGCAACATGCTTTAAATCTGCTTTTCTTCTGCTCAGTCAGGGGCTCTTGTCAAGATTGATGGGATAATGAATAGCTCTAAATATCAAGATATTTTGGCATAAAACCTATTGGCCTCTGTCAGAAAGATCAAGATGAAGAGCAATTGCACATTCCAACATGACAATGACCTAAAACACACATCCAAGTCGACTAAGGCATGGCTTCAGAAAAACATAATTTATGCTTACCTGATAAATTTATTTCTCTTGTGATGTATCGAGTCCAAGGATTCATCCTTACTTGTGGGATATTCTCCTCCCCTACAGAAAGTGGCAAAGAGAGCACCCACAGCAGAGCTGCCTATATAGCTCCCCCCTTAGCTCCACCCCCAGACATTCAACCGAAGGCTAGGAAGAAAAAGGAGAAACCATAGGGTGCAGTGGTGACTGAAAGTTTAAAAATAAAAATATATATGCCTGTATTAAAAAACAGGGCGGGCCGTGGACTCGATACATCACAAGAGAAATAAATTTATCAGGTAAGCAGAAATTATGTTTTCTCTAGTAAGATGTATTGAGTCCACGGATTTATCCTTACTTGTGGGATACCAATACCAAAGCTTTAGGACACGGATGAAGGGAGGGACAAGACAGGGACCTTAAATGGAAGGCACCACTGCTTGTAGAAACTTTCTCCCAAAAATAGCCTGACTAAATGCTTTAGCGTCTGGGACATCTGCCAGACGTTTGTGAAGTAGAATAGACAAAGCAGATATTTGACCTTTAAGAGAACTAGCAGATAATCCCTTCTCCAAACCTTCTTGGAGAAAAGACAATATTCTAGGAAAAATCTTATGATAAATCTTCCTGGTGACAGGCTTTCTAGCCTGAATCAGGGTATCAATGACCGATTCGGAGAAACCACGCTTTGATAAAATCATGCATTCAACCTCCAAGCAGTCAGACGCAGAGAAATTAGATTCGGATGCGTGAACGGGCCTTGAATTAGAAGGTCCCGCCTCATTGGCAGAGTCCACGGTGGAACCGAGGACATGTCCACTAGGTCTGCATACCAAGTCCTGCGTGGCCACGCAGGAGCTATCAGAATTACCGAAGCTCTCTCCTGCTTGATTCTGGCAACCAGACGTGGGAGGAGAGGAAAACGGTGGAAATACATAAGCCAGATTGAAGGACCAAGGCACTGCTAGAGCATCTATCAGTACTGCCTTGGGATCCCTGGATCTGGACCCGTAACAAGGAAGTTTGGCATTCTGACGAGACGCCATCAGATCCAATTCTGGTGTACCCCATAGCTGAATCAGCTGGGCGAATACCTCCGGATGGAGTTCCCACTCCCCCGGATGAAGAGTCTGACGACTTAGAAAATCCGCCTCCCAGTTCTCTACTCCTGGGATGTGGATTGCTGAAAGATGGCAAGAGTGATCCTCTGCCCACCGGATTATTTTGGTTACCTCCATCATCGCTAGAGAACTGAAACCTGATGAATTTGGCCGCAGCAAGCTGAGGCCACGCCTGAAACGCATTGAAAAACGTTTTTTGGGAGGAGAGCTTCCTCCCGAGACCATAAGCCCTGTGCTTTCAGGGAGTTCCAGACTGCACCCCAGCCTAGCATCTGTCGTTACAATGAGCCACTCTGGCCTGCGGAAGCACATTCCCTGAGACAGGTGGTCCTGAGACAACCACCAGAGAAGAGAATCTCTGGTCTCCTGGTCCAGATGCAGTTGAGGAGATAAGTCTGCATAATCCCTATTCCACTGTTTGAGCATGCATAGTTTCAGTGGTCTGAGATGTAGACGGGCAAAAGGAACTATGCCCATTGCCGCTACCATGAGTCCGATTACCTCCATACACTGAGCCACTGATGGCCGAGGAATGGAATGAAGAGCTCGGCAAGTGGATAAGAGTTTTAACTTTCTGACCTCCGTCAGAAATATTTTCATTTCTACCGAGTCTATCAGAGTCCCTAGGAAGGAAACTCTTGTAAGAGGGAAGAGAACTCTTTTTTATGTTCACCTTCCACCCGTGAGATGTCAGAAAAGCCAACACCATATCTGTGTGAGACTTAGCTAGCTGGAAAGTCGACGCCTGAATTAAGATGTCGTCTAGATAAGGCACCACTGCTATGCCCCGTGGTCGTAGAACCGCCAGAAGGGACCCTAGCACTTTTGTGAAAATTCTGGGAGCCGTAGCCAACCCGAAAGGAAGGGCCACAAACTGGTAATGCCTGTTTAGAAAGGCGAATCAAGGAATTGATGATGATCTCTGTGAATAGGGATGTGTAGATAAGCATCCTTTAAGTCCACAGTAGTCATATATTGACCCTCCTGGATCAGAGGTAGAATAGTCCGAATAGACTCCATCTTGAATGATGGAACTTTGAAGAACTTGTTTAGAATTTTGAGATCCAAGATTGGTCTGAAAGTTCCCTCTTTCTTGGGAACCACAAACAGGTTTGAATAAAACCCTAGCCCCTGTTCCTCCTTTGGGACTGGGCGAATCACTCCATGGTATGTAGGTCTTCTACACAGCGTAAGAACGCCTCTCTCTTTGTCTGGTTTACAGACAATCGAGAAATGTGAAATCTCCCCCTTGGAAGGGAGCCCTTGAATTCCAGAAGATATCCCTGGGACACAATTTCTAAAGGGATCCTGAACATCCCTCGCCCAAGCCTGAGCGAAGAGAGAGAGTCTGCCCCCTAGTAGATCCGGTCCCGGATCGGGGGCTACCCCTTCATGCTGTCTTAGAGGCAGCTGCAGGCTTCTTGGCCTGTTTACCCTTGTTCCAAGCCTGGTTAGGTCTCCAGACTGACTTTGATTGGGCAAAATCCCCCTCTTGCTTTGTAGCAGAGGAAGCTGAAGTGGGACCACTCAAAGTTCCGAAAGGAACGAAAATGATTTTGTTTGGCCCTCATCTTATTTGATCTATCCTGAGGGAGGAAATGACCTTTCCCTCCAGTGATGTCTGAAATAATCTCCTTCAGTTCAGGCCCGAATAGGGTCTTACTTTGAAAGGAATGTTCAAAAGTTTAGATTTAGATGACACATCAGCAGACCAGGACTTAAGCCATAACGCCCTGCGTGCTAAAATGGCAAAACCTGAATTATTTGCCGCTAATTTAGCCAGTTGAAAAGCGGCATCTGTAATAAAAGAATTAGCCAACTTAAGTGCCTTAATTCTGTCCATAATTTTCTCTAATGGAGTCTCCATTTGAAGAGCCTCTTCTAGAGCCTCAAACCAGAAAGCAGCTGCAGTCGTTACAGGAACAATGCACACAATAGGTTGCAGAAGAAAACCTTGATGAACAAAAATTTTCTTCAGGAGACCCTCTAATTTTTTATCCATAGGATCTTTGAAAGCACAACTGTCCTCGATAGGTATAGTTGTACGCTTAGACAGAGTAGAAATAGCTCACTCCACCTTAGGAACTGTCTGCCATGAGTCCCTTATGGTATCAGATATGGGAAACATTTTCTTAAAAACAGGAGGGGGAGTGAACGGAATACCTGGTCTATCCCACTCCTTAGCAATAATATTCACAATCCTCTTAGGGACTGGAAAAACATCAGTGTAAACAGGAACCTATAAGTATCTATCCATTTTACACAATTTCTCTGGGACCACTATAGGGTCACAATCATCTAGAGTTGCTAATACCTCCCTAAGCAATAAGCGGAGGTGTTTAAGCTTAAATTTAAAGGCCGTCATATCAGAATCTGTCTGAGGAAGCGTCTTTCCTGAATCAGAAATTTCTCCCTCAGATAACAAATCCCTCGCACCTTCAGAGCATTGTGAGGGCATATCAGAAACGGCTACTGAAGCATGACACGGATCAGCATTTTTCCTTAACCCAGAGCTGTCCTGCTTTCCTTGTAAACCAGGCAGTTTGGATAAAACCTCAGTGAGGGCTGTATTCATAACTGTGGCCATGTCTTGTAAAGTAAATGAATGTGACGCACTAGAGGTACTTGGCGTCACTTGTGCGGGCGTTACTGGTTGTGACAGTTGGGGAGAGCTAGATGGTGAACCCTCATTTACTTGACTGAGAATCATCTATTGCTCTATTTTTAAGTGCTAATATATGTTCTTTATAATTTAGACATAACAGTACATTTGGGACACATTCTAAGAGGAGGTTCCACAATGGCTTCCAAACGTATTGAACAAGGATTTTCCTTGGTATCAAACATGTTAAACAGGCTAGTAATGTAACAAGCAAGCTTGGAAAATACTGTAATCAAAGTAAATAACACTTAGAAATAAAACGGTACTATGCCTTTAAAAGAAAAAAAGCTGCACAAGTTCTGCAAAACAGTGTAAAAAAGCAGTAAACTTTTTTTTTTTTTTTACAGTAGTATCTTACAGCCTTAGTAACTTTGCACAACTATGCAAATAAACAATTAACCATGTGGGTTAAAAAACCCTAACACAAGCCACAATGACCCCTTCAGTCCCTTCAAAAAACGTTATAATTGCATCATTTACTGAACAAACAAAAAACGTTTTTTACTAACAGTGTCACCAGTAACAAATGAGCCCTTCAAGCAAGCTGAAATTCCTATCCAAGTGTCTGAAAACAGCTTACCCTTTCCCCATGGGGATATTGCCAGCCTTTTCTAGAATAAACACAGTCTGTCTAGAAAAACATACCTCATATGCAGCTTAGCATGCAAACCGTTCCCCCAACTGAAGTTTTCCTGTACTTTTCAGCCCTTGTCAGAACAGCAGTGGATCTTAGTTACAAAGTGCTAAGATCATAATCTTCCTTGCAGAAATCTTCATCTCTTATTCTGCCAAAGAGTAAATAGTACACACTGGCACCATTTAAAATAACAAACTTTTGCTTGAGAAATAAAAAACTAACGGCTAGATTTAGAGTTTTGTCGGTAACGACCCGCGTAGCTAACTCTGGGGTTTTTTCCCCCGCACCTTTTAAATACAGCTGGTATTTAAAGTTCACAGAAGGGCTGCGTTAGGCTCCAAAAAGGGAGCGTATAGCATATTTACCGCCACTGCAACTCTCGATACCAGCGGTGCTTACGGACGCGGCCAGCTTCAAAAACGTGCTCGTGCACGATTCCCCCATAGGAAACAATGGGGCCGTTTGAGCTGGAAAAAAACCTAACACCTGCAAAAAAGCAGCGTTCAGCTCCTAAAGCAGCCCCATTGTTTCCTATGGGGAAACACTTCCTATGTCTGCACCTAACACCCTAACATGAACCCCGAGTCTAAACACCCCTAACCTTACACTTATTAACCCCTAATCTGCCGTCCCCGCTATCCCTGACACCTGCATTTTATTATTAACCCCTAATCTGCAGCTCCGGACACCGCCGCCACCTACATTATCCCTATGAACCCCTAATCTGCTGTCCCTAACATCGCCGACACCTATATTATATTTATTAACCCCTAATCTGCAGCCCCCAATGTCGCTGCTACCTACCTACAATTATTAACCCCTAATCTGCCAACCGGACCTCACCGCTACTATAATAAAGTTATTAACCCCTAAAGCTAAGTCTAACCCTAACACCCCCCTAAGTTAAATATAATTTTTATCTAACAAAATAAATTATTTCTTATTAAATAAATTATTCCTATTTAAAGCTAAATACTTACCTGTAAAATAAACCCTAATATAGCTACAATATAAATTATAATTATATTGTAGCTATTTTAGGATTTTTATTTATTTTACAGGTAACTTTGTATTTATTTTAACTAGGTACAATAGCTATTAAATAGTTAATAGCTATTTAATAGCTACCTAGTTAAAATAATTACCAAATTACCTGTAAAATAAATCCTAACCTAAGTTACAATTAAACCTAACAATACACTATCAATAAATTAATTAAATAAACTACCTACAATTACCTACAATTAAATCTAACACTACACTATCAATAAATTAATTACATAAAATACCTACAAATAAATATAATTAAATAAACTAACTAAAGTAAAAAAATAAAAAAGGACTAAGTTACAAAAAATAAAAAAAATTATTTACAAACATTAGAAAAATATTACAATTTTAAACTAATTACACCTACTCTAAGCCCCCTAATAAAATAAAGCCCCCCAAAATAAAAAAATTCCCTACCCTATTCTAAAATAAAAATAGAAAAGCTCTTTTACCTTACCAGCCCTTAAAAGGGCCTTTTGCGGGGCATGCCCCAAAAAATTCAGCTCTTTTGCCTGAAAAAAAAACATACAATACCCCCCCAACATTACAACCCACCACCCACATACCCCTAATCTAACCCAAACCCCCCTTAAATAAACCTAACACTAAGCCCCTGAAGATCTTCCTACCTTATCTTCACCACGCCGGGTATCACCGATCGGTCCAGAAGAGCCTCCGAAGTCTTCATCCAAGCCCAAGCGGGGGCTGAAGAGATCCATCATCGGGCTGAAGAGGTCCATCATCCGGCTGAAGAGGTCCATCATCGGGCAGAAGTCTTCATCCTATCCGGGCAGAAGAGGACATCCGGACTGGTAGACATCTTTATCCAAGCCGCATCTTCTATCTTCATCCATCCGGAGCGGAGCCAAATTCTTCCAGCTGACGCAGATCCATCCTCTTCCACCGACGCCTACTTGCCGAATGGCGGTTCCTTTAAATGACGTCATCCAAGATGGCGTCCCTAGAATTCCGATTGGCTGATAGGATTCTATCACCCAATAGGAAATAAAGTAGGAAAATTCTGATTGGCTGATGGATCAGCCAATAGAATGTGAGCTCAATCTGATTGGCTGATTCCATCAGCCAATTGGATTGAACTTGAATCTGATTGGCTGATTCCATCAGCCAATCAGAATTTTCCTACCTTAATTCCGATTGGCTGATAGAATCCTATCAGCCAATCGGAATTTGAGGGACGCCATCTTGGATGACATCATTTAAAGGAACCGTCATTTGGCGAATAGGCGTCGGTAGAAGAGGATGGATCCGCGTCAGCGGGAAGAAGATGGCTCCGCTCTGGATGGATGAAGATAGAAGATGCGGCTTGGATGAAGATGTCTACCGGACCGGATGTCCTCTTCTGCCCGGATAGGATGAAGACTTCTGCCCGATGACGGACCGCTTCAGCCCGATGATGGACCTCTTCAGCCCAATGATGGATCTCTTCAGCCCCCGCTTGGGCTTGGTTGAAGACTTCGGAGGCTCTTCTGGACCGATCGGTGAAGATAAGGTAGGAAAATCTTCAGGGGCTTAGTGTTAGGTTTATTTAAGGGGGGTTTGGGTTAGATTAGGGGTATGTGGGTGGTGGGTTGTAATGTTGGGGGGGTATTGTATGTATTTATTTTTTTCAGGCAAAAGAGCTGAATTTTTTGGGGCATGCCCCGCAAAAGGCCCTTTTAAAAGCTGGTAAGGTAAAAGAGCTTTTCTATTTTTATTTTAGAATAGGGTAGGGAATTTTTTTATTTGGGGGGCTTTCTTTATTAGGGGGCTTAGAGGAGGTGTAATTAGCTTAAAATTGTTGTAATATTTTTCTAATGTTTGTAAATTATTTTTTTATTTTTTGTAACTTAGTCCTTTTTTATTTTTTGTACTTTAGTTAGTTTATTTAATTATATTTATTTGTAGGTATTTTATGTAATTAAGTTATTGATAGTGTAGTGTTAGGTTTAATTGTAACTTAGGTTAGGATTTATTTTACAGGTAATTTGGTAATTATTTTAACTAGGTAGCTATTAAATAGTTATTAACTATTTAATAGCTATTGTACCTGGTTAAAATAAATACAAAGTTACCTGTAAAATAAATATTAATCCTAAAATAGCTACAATATAATTATAATTTATATTGTAGCTATATTAGGATTTATTTTACAGGTAAGTATTTAGCTTTAAATAGGAATAATTTATTTAATAATATTTATTTTATTTCATTAGATTTAAATTATATTTAACTTAGGGGGGGTTAGGGTTAGACTTAGCTTTAGGGGTTAATAAATTTATTAAGAGTAGCAGTGAGGTCCGGTCGGCAGATTAGGGGTTAATACTATTTATTATAGGGTTATTGAGGCGGGAGTGAGGCGGATTAGGGGTTAATAAGTGTATGTAGGTAGCGGCGACATTGGGGGGGCAGATTAGGGGTTAATAAATATAATATAGGGGTCGGCGGTGTTAGGGGCAGCAGATTAGGGGTACATAGGGATAACGTAGGATGCGGCGGTGTGCGGTCGGCGGATTAGGTGTTAAAAAAAATTAATAGAGCGGCGGCGAGTTGGGGGGACCTCGGTTTAGGGGTACATAGGTAGTTTATGGGTGTTAGTGTACTTTAGAGCGCAGTAGTTAAGAGCTTTATGAACCGGCGTTAGCCCAGAAAGCTCTTAACTCCTGGCTTTTTGCTGTGGCTGGAGTTTTGTCGTTAGATTTCTAACACTCACTTCAGCCATGACTCTAAATACCGGCGTTAGAAAGATCCCATTGAAAAAAGATAGGATACGCAATTGGCGTAGGGGGATCTGCGGTATGGAAAAGTCGCGGCTGGAAAGTGAGCGTTAAACCCTTTCATGACTGACTCTAAATAC
Source organism: Bombina bombina (assembly GCF_027579735.1). NCBI lineage: Eukaryota > Metazoa > Chordata > Amphibia > Anura > Bombinatoridae > Bombina > Bombina bombina. The sequence goes on from NC_069501.1 coordinate 921,597,645, forward strand.
CAGCGGATAGGCAGCTCTGCTGTGGGTCCTCTCTTTGCCACTTCCTGTAGGGGAGGAGAATATCCCGCAAGTAAGGATGAATCCGTGGACTCAATACATCTTACAAGAGAAATATAAATCAAAGTCTTGAAATGGCACAGTCAGAGCCAAGACCTCAGTCCCATTAAAAACCTATAGAATGAACTAAAGAGATGTACGCAGTAGATCCACTCGCGATTTGAACATTTTTTGCAGAGAGTTGGATTTTGTTTTGTTCCTAGTAATTAATTAGTGTGTGGATTTTTGTTTTTTGGAAGATCACAATACAGATAGAAAAGTCTGACATTTAAATTGTTGTTATGTTTAAATTGTTCTTACTTTTGTCTAAAAACATTCCATAAGTGTGTGTATGTATATATATATATATATATATATATATATATATATATATATATATATATATATATATATATATATATATATATGGGACGTGCACTCATAGGAGGCAGTGCCTACCCTGCCATATGTGGCCAAAGCTTAATTAAATTTTAATTAAAACCAAAAAAAAAAAAAAAAATATTTCTCCCCCATGTAATGCTATGGAGAGGCAGGTAAAGGAAGCTTCTCTCCATTGCAGTACATGAGTCAAAGAAAAAACATAATTTATGCTTACCTGATAAATTTATTTATCTTGTGGTGAATACAGTCCACGGATCATCCATTACTTGTGGGATATTCTCCTTCCCAACAGGAAGTTGCAAGAGGATCACCCACAGCAGACTGCTATATAGCTCCTCCCCTAACTGCCACATCCAGTCATTCGACCGAAGACAAGCAGAGAAAGGAGAAACCATAGGGTGCAGTGGTGACTGTAGTTTAAAAATAAAAAATACCTGCCTTAAAATGAAAGGGTGGGCCATGGACTGGATACACCACAAGAGAAATAAATTTATCAGGCAAGCATAAATTATGTTTTCTCTTGTAAGGTGTATCCAGTCCACGGATCATCCATTACTTGTGGGATACCGATACCAATACCAAAGCTAAGGAACACGGATGAAGGGAGGGACAAGGCAGATACTTAAATGGAAGGTACCACTGCCTGTAAAACCTGTCTCCCAAAAATAGCCTCCGAAGAAGCAAAAGTATCAAATTTATAAAATTTTGAAAAGGTATGAAGCGAAGACCAAGTCGCCGCCTTGCAAATCTGTTCAACAGAAGCCTCATTTTTAAAGGCCCATGTGGAAGCCACAGCTCTAGTAGAATGAGCTGTAATCCTTTCAGGAGGCTGCTGGCCAGCAGTCTCATAAGCTAAACGGATTATACTTCTTAGCCAAAACGAAAGAGAGGTTGCCGAAGCCTTTTGGCCTCTCCTTTGTCCAGAGTAGACAACAAAAAGCAGATGTTTGACAAAAATCTTTAGTAGCTTGTAAATAATACTTTAAAGCACGAACCACGTCAAGATTGTGTAATAGACGTTCCTTCTTTGAATAAGGATTAGGACACAATGATGGAACAACAATCTCCTGATTGATATTCTTATAAGATACCACCTTAAGTAAAAACCCAGGTTTGGTACGCAGAACTACCTTATCTGCATGGAAGATCAAATAAGGAGAATCACATTGTAAGGCAGATAACTCGGAAACTCTACGAGCCGAGGAAATAGCTACCAAAAAAGGAACTTTCCAAGATAAAAGTTTGATATCTATGGAATGAAGAGGTTCAAACGGAACCCCCTGAAGAACTTTAAGAACCAAATTTAAACTCCAAGGTGGAGCAACAGGTTTAAACACAGGCTTGATTCTAACTAAAGCCTGACAAAATGCCTGAAGGTCTGGAACATCCGCCAGACGCTTGTGCAAAAGAATAGACAGCGCAGAAATCTGTCCCTTTAAAGAACTAGCTGAGAACCCTTTCTCCAAACCTTCTTGTAGAAAAGATAATATCCTGGGAATCCTGACCTTACTCCATGAGTAGCCCTTGGATTCACACCAAATATATTTACGCCATATCTTATGATAGATTTTCCTGGTGACAGGCTTTCGTGCCTGAATTAAGGTATCAATGACTGACTCGGAGAAACCACGCTTTGATAAAATCAAGCGTTCAATCTCCAGGCAGTCAGCCTCAGAGAAATAAGATTTGGATGGTTGAAAGGACCTTGAAGTAGAAGGTCCTGTCTCAGCGGCAGAGTCCATGGTGGAAAGGATGACATGTCCACCAGATCTGCATACCAAGTCCTGCGTGGCCACGCAGGCGCTATCGAGATCACTGATGCTCTCTCCTGCTTGATTTTGGCAATCAGACGAGGGAGCAGAGGAAACGGTGGAAACACATAAGCCAGGTTGAAGGACCAAGGCGCTGCTAGAGCATCTATCAGCGTTGCCTTGGGGTCCCTGGACCTGGATCCGTAACAAGGAAGCTTGGCGTCCTGGCGAGACACCATGAGATCCAGTTCTGGTTTGCCCCAACGATGAATCAATTGTGCAAACACCTCCGGATGGAGTTCCCACTCCCCCGGATGAAAAGTCTGTCAACTTAGAAAATCCGCCTGAAATCTGATGAACCTCATTGTCGCTAGCTGAGGCCAAGCCTGAAGAGCATTGAATATCGCTCTCAGTTCCAGAATGTTTATTGGAAGGAGTGTCTCCTCCTGAGTCCATGATCCCTGAGCCTTCAGAGAGTTCCAGACTGCCCCCCAACCTAGAAGGCTGGCATCTGTCGTTACAATTGTCCAATCTGGCCTGCGAAAGGTCATTCCCTTGGACAGATGGACCCGAGATAGCCACCAGAGAAGAGAATCCCTGGTCTCTTGATCCAGATTTAGTAGAGGGGACAAATCTGTGTAATCCCCATTCCACTGACTGAGCATGCATAGTTGCAGCGGTCTGAGGTGTAGACGTGCAAACGGCACTATGTCCATTGCCGCTACCATTAAGCCGATTACTTCCATACACTGAGCCACCGAAGGGCGAGAAGTGGAATAAAGAACACGGCAGGAATTTAGAAGTTTTGATAACCTGTCCTCTGTCAGGTAAATCCTCATTTCTACAGAATCTATTAGAGTTCCCAGAAAGGAGACTCTTGTGAGAAGGGATAGAGAACTCTTTTCTTCGTTCACCTTCCACCCATGCGACCTCAGAAATGCCAGAACTATGTCCGTATGAGACTTGGCAATTTGGAAATTTGACGCCTGTATCAGAATGTCGTCTAAATAAGGGGCCACTGCTATGCCCCGCGGTCTTAGGACCGCCAGAACTGACCCCAGAACCTTTGTAAGGATTCTTGGGGCTGTAGCTAACCCAAAGGGAAGAGCTACAAACTGGTAATGCCTGTTCAGGAAGGCAAACCTGAGAAACCGATGATGATCTTTGTTATCGGAATGTGAAGATAAGCATCCTTTAAATCCACTGTAGTCATGTATTGACCCTCCTGGATCATAGGTAGGATGGTACAAATAGTCTCCATCTTGAATGATGGGACTGAGGAATTTGTTTAAAATCTTGAGATCTAAAATTGGTCTGAAGGTTCCCTCTTTTTTAGGAACCACAAACAGATTTGAGTAAAATCCCTGTCCTTGTTCCTCCTGTGGAACAGGATGGATCACTCCCATAACTAGGAGGTCTTGAACACAGTGTAAGAATGCCTCTCTCTTTATCTGGTTTGCAGATAATTGTGAAAGGTGAAATCTCCCTTTTGGAGGAGAAGCTTTGAAGTCCAGAAGATATCCCTGGGATACAATTTCCAACGCCCAGGGATCCTGGACATCTCTTGCCCAAGCCTGGGCGAAGAGCGAAAGTCTGCCCCCTATTAGATCCGTTACCGGATAGGGGAATGATACTTCATGCTGACTTAGGGGCAGCAGCAGGCTTTTTGGCCTGCTTACCTTTGTTCCAGGTCTGGTTAGGTCTCCAGACCGACTTGGACTGGGCAAAAGTTCCCTCTTGTTTTGCATTAGACGAAGTTGATGCCGTACTCGCCTTGAAGTTTCGAAAGGCACGAAAATTAGTCTGTTTGGCCCTTGATTTGAACCTATCCTGAGGAAGGGCATGACCTTCTCCTCCAGTGATATCAGAAATGATCTCCTTCAAACCAGGCCCGAATAGGGTTTGCCCCTTGAAGGGAATGTTAAGCAGCTTAGACTTTGAAGTAACGTCAGCTGACCACAATTTAAGCCATAGCGCCCTGCGCGCTTGAATAGCCGTTAGTTTAGTCAAATGAACAATTGCATCAGAAACAAAAGAATTGGCTAGCTTAAGTGCTCTAAGCTTGTCAAGTATGTCATCCAATGGGGTCTCTACCTGTAAAGCCTCTTCCAGAGACTCAAACCAGAAAGCCGCAGCAGCAGTGACTGGGGCAATGCATGCAAGGGGCTGTAGAATAAAACCTTGTTGAATAAACATTTTTTTAAGGTAACCCTCTAACTTTTTATCCATTGGATCTGAGAAAGCACAACTGTCCTCGACAGGGATAGTAGTACGCTTAGCTAGAGTAGAAACTGCTCCCTCCACCTTAAGGACTGTCTGCCATAAGTCCCGTGTGGTGGCATCTATTGGAAACATTTTCTTAAAAATAGGAGGGGGAGAGAACGGCACACCTGGTCTATCCCATTCCTTAGTAATAATTTCTGTAAACCTTTTAGATATTGGAAAAACATCAGTGCACACCGGCACTGCATAGTATTTGTCCAATCTACACAATTTTTCTGGCACTGCAATTGTATCACAGTCATTCAGAGCAGCTAAAACCTCCCTGAGCAACACGCGGAGGTGTTCAAGCTTAAATTTAAATGTAGACATATCAGAATCAGGTTGAATCTTTTTCCCTGAGTCAGAAACATCACCCACAGAAAGAAGCTCTCCTTCCTCAGCTTCTGTATATTGTGAGGGAGTATCAGACATAGCTCTTAAAGCGGCAGTATGCTCTGTATTTCTTCTAACTCCAGAGCTGTCTCACTTTCCTCTAAACCCAGGTAGTCTGGATAATACCACTGACAGGGTATTATCCATGACCGCCATCATGTCTTGTAAAGTAAACGCTATGGGTGCACTAGATGTACTTGGCGCCATTAGAGCGTGAGTCCCTTGAGCGGGAGTCAAAGGGTCTGACACGTGGGGCGAGTTAGTCAGCATAACTTCCCCCTCGTCAGATTCCTCTGGTGATAAAATTTTTAAAGACAGAATATGATCTTTATTACTTTAATTGAAATTAGTACATTTGGTACACATTCTAAGAGGGGGTTCCACCATGGCTTCTAAACATAATGAACAAGGAGTTTCCTCTATGTCAGGCATGTTTAAACAGACTAGCAATGAGACCAGCAAGCTTGGAAAACACTTTACAGAAAGTTAACAAGCAAAAGATAAAAACGGTACTGTGCCTTTAAGAGAAACAAATTTTGTCAGAATTTGAAAAACAGTGAAAAAAAGCAGTAAATCAAACGAAATTTTTACAGTGTGTATAATAAGCTAACAGAGCATTGCACCCACTTGCAAATGGATGATTAACCCCTTAGTTCAAAAAACGGATAAAAAAAACGATAGTCACACCAAACTGCGACAGCCTTGCTGTGGGCCTACCTTCCCCAACAAACTATTTTGGAAAGCCTAAGAGCCCTTGAGAAAGGTCCTATAGCAGGGCTCGACAAACCCAGGAGCCTGGGAGCCACTGGCTCCTAGAATTTTACCCCTGGCTCCTAAGTTTTTGGGTTATTTTCCATATATCTATATACAAATACATCTGGCTGGCTCCTAAAAATATGCCTGGCTCCTAAATATTCTTACTGGCTACTAATGTTTAAACAGGATTTGTCAAGCACTGTCCTATAGCATTCAGGGGACTCCTGGAGGAAGCTGGATGTCTCAGTCTGTAAAAGTTACTGCGCAAAAAAAGCGCTAAATTAGGCCCCTCCCACTCATAGTAACACAGTGGAAAGCCTCAGGAAACTGTTTCTAGGCAAATTTAAGCCAGCCATGTGGAAAAAAACTAGGCCCCAATAAAGTTTTATCACCAAAGTATATATAAAAACGTTTAAACATGCCAGCAAACGTTTTATATTGCAAATCTATAAGAGTATTACCTCAGAAAGTAAGCATGATACCAGTCGCTATTAAATCACTGTATTCAGGCTTACCTTACATAAATCTGGTATCAGCAGCATTTTCTAGCATTCACATCTTCTAGAAAAAAATTTAACTGCACATACCTCATAGCAGGATAACCTGCACGCCATTCCCCCGCTGAAGTTACCTCTCTCTTCAGTCATGTGTGAGAACAGCAATGGATCTTAGTTACAACCTGCTAAGATCATAGAAATCACAGGCAGATTCTTCTTCTATTTTCTGCCTGGGACAAAATAGTACAACTCCGGTACCATTTAAAAATAACAAACTTTTGATTGAAGAAAAAAAACAACTATGTTACACCACTTCTCTCTTACTACCTCCATGCTTGTTGAGAGTTGCAAGAGAATGACTGGATATGGCAGTTAGGGGAGGAGCTATATAGCAGCTCTGCTGTGGGTGATCCTCTTGCAACTTCCTGTTGGGAAGGAGAATATCCCACAAGTAATGGATGATCCGTGGACTGGATACACCTTACAAGAGAAAGCTGTGCTGCAGCGCCACCTGTGTTCTGTCAATATATTAGCAGCAAAAATTGGAACCAATAGGAGGCACCCCTCTTGATGCCTCCTAGCAAGCGAAGGATATATAGATTAATCAGAAGGAGGATGCAGTGAGCAGGGTCATGAGACACAACTGGAAGCTGAGGTAACCTAAGAACAGATGACACCAAGCAGAAGAGTAAAGTAGTATTCTACATCTCTTGTGATTCACAAATTGTGTTCAGATACAGCTCATTAACAGGGGGGCAGTAAGTGAGCATAACCCAATACTGACAGGAAGTCAAAGGGTCAATTCAAATTTAAATCCATAATTTAAAACCCAGAGTTTGAAGTTAAGTGTGCAGTGTCCACATTATTTAAATTAAAGTTTTTGACATTGAATATTGCTAAGCCTCCCTTTTTCATGGTTATTTGATTTAATTAGGTACAAACTCCATATATATTATGTCTGTTCATTCAGAGGATGCAGTATCTATTTTTATTTTTCTCTGTGTCTCCATTTATTTAAAGACTGCTGTTAACTTGTAATTCACAAATCAATTGAAAGTTGTTGCATTGTGTTTTTTAATATGTGCTGCTTTTATACAAGTTTATTTTAATAAAAATGAGATAATGAGTCATTTAAAAAAATATATGTAATTATTGCAGTTAAATGTTTTTAGAAATAAAGCCACTGTAAAGTTATATATAATCTTTGGATTCTCCGCAACAGATGCGTTGGATTCTTACAAAGTAGCAAGAACCTCCTTCAAAATAACTCAGTGTTCTAACTTAAATCTGAAATTTATCTCCTCTGAATCTGCAGAATTGGTCACTACAGTATCAGAATCTGAAAATTCCCCTTCAGAAGCCACTGAAGAATCATCTTCATCAGATAATTGAGACAAACTGACTAACGCAGCCCTAGTAGAGTCAGCCTTACTAATATCAATTATGTTTAGATTTCCTCTTACACTTACCAGGAACCTTTGGAAAAGCTGATAAAGCTGCAGAAACAGCAGAAGTAATCTGTGCAGCGAAATCTCCACGTTAAACCCCCCCTCCAGGAGGTTGAGAGGAACTGCAGGGCAATGCATGTGAAGCTTGAGGGGAAAGCTGAGGCGTAGCTAGTATAACACTATCCTGAGAGACAGGAGGCTCAGAGAGATGACATCTTATCTTTAAACTTTAAAGTTTTATTTAGACATGAAGAGTAAAACTGTACAGGAGGAATTATCTTAGCCTCCAAACACAATAAGCGTTTTTCAAACCAATCAACATCAGTATTAGTGCCCATAATTGAGTATCAGTTCCTAACAATTAACAAACAAAAAAAAAATGTAAATGCCAAATTAAGTTTATTTATATGAAGCAATAAAACAAATCACCTAAAACCCTCAGCTCTGCTGAGGTCTTACCCCTCCAGAAGTTGTTATCCTACTAGCACAGAAAACCGGACACACCCAGTAGCAAAAAACACCTCCTTGTAACCGGAACAGCCCAAATCCACTTGCCACTGTAGATAGAGGAAACTGCAACCTCCACACTCGCTGCGGCAAAATCCTTTGTGAACAGAGAAGCTGAAAACCGGAAGTACCCGGGGGGGGGGAGGGGGGATTCCGCAAAACAAAAACGGCGTGAATACCAACAGCAGCACAGCAAAAAAGCTGAGCTGAAAAGCGATTGCAACAAGTAAAAAGACAAACACTACATACACTCTCCATCTCTGAGCCCCCAAAAAAAAAATGATGCCTCTTTTCACATAAAAGCAGTGCCCCTAAAACAGATTCAAATACTTTCCACAAGGAATTAACCCCTATAGTGCCGGTACCGTCAAACCCAGAAGGGAAGCTCTGTCAGACAGGAGCTGTTTTCTGAGGTGTGGCAGCTTCAACATTTCTACCAGAGACCTATAGAAAAGAAAGAAAAGAGTAACCAACCCTGGCTTTCTATAATAGGGGTAGCAATAACATTAGAAGTTTAAGCAAAGACCACATCGCCGTCTTCTAACTGCTAATAGCCACCATTACTCTTACTTAAGAGATTGACATGGACACAGCATAGCCCCAATCCTTGCTTGCAGAGAAAAGTACCCATTAAAAGGATTCAAATCTTCAGACACCATCTTCGCCATCCTCCCGTGATCAAGGCAAAACGAATGACTGGGAGTTATGGGTTAGGGGAGTGATACTTAACAGCTCTGCTGGAGTACTGCCTCCTCCTTCAGGCCAGGAGTGAATATTCCACTAGTAATTAGAATGTTTGTGAACTCTCCATGCCATAGGAAAGAAATATTAGTGAACCACCAACATGTTTGACTGTAGGGACTGTATTCTTTTCTTTAAAAGCCTCATTTATTTTTCTGAAAACAGTAGAATGATGGGCTTTACCAAAAAGATGTAATTTTGTTTAGTCTGTCCACAGCACATTCTCCCAAAAGGATTTTGGCTTTCTCGGGTAAGTTTTGGCAAACTTCAATCTGGCTTTTTTTATATTTCTATGTCAGCAGTGGGGTACTCCTGGGTCTCCTACCATAGTGTCCCTTTTCATTTAGATGGGGACGTATAGTGTGAGCTGACACATTTGTACCCTGTGCTTGGAGGTCAGCTTGAATGTCTGGAAGTTGATCCATACACAATTCTTTGCTGCTCTTTCTCTTCTCCATGCTCAGTGTGGCACACAGAGACACACAACAGAAAGGTTGAGTACATTTTTCACCATTTTAACTGGTTGCCGGTGTGATTTCTATATTGTCAGCACCTGTTAATTGATACAGGTGAGTTTAATAACAAATTACAGGAGCATCACAAACTTGGAATGCAATTATTTCTTACAATTTTGACAAGGTGCCAATAATTTTGTCCAGTCCTTTGAGTTTTGGCTTTTCATCCTCCACATTTTTTGAGTCATACCAATACAAACAAAAGAAATAAACATGAGAATGCCTAAACATTTGTAATTGCAACAATTTTCAGGGGGAAGTGGATCATTATCTGACAAATGCAGGTGTCCCAATATTTTTGGCCATTACTGTACTTACCTTTTTCCTTAGGAAACCCAGACAGGCGATCCTCCGCCCGCTTCTCATGCTGTATTTAGCATATCGATGACGAAACCGGCTTCCTCCAATCATTGTGTGGCCTCACGAGCTGGACGCTACAGGCTGCAGGCCATGATTGGAGGAAGCCGGTTTTGTCATCGATATGATAAGTTTCATCATTGCTGTGCTAAGTACAGAAAAGCTGCGTGGGGAGGATCGCCAGTATGGGTTTCCTAAGGAAAAAGGTAAGTATTAAAAAAAAAAAAAAAACATGCGCTGCAATGTAAAGTTTAATGAATGAAAGTGCACCTGTTTTTAATTGTATTTTTAAAAACCGGGCACTCATTCATTCAACTTTACATTCACTTTAAGCAAAACAAAACCACAAACTGTGTCAAAAGAGGTAGAAATAGGAAGAGGTAGAAACAGAAAGAGGTAGACGATCACTGTTTATAACATTCTGTTATTCACTCTTTCAGAAACTTAACATTGAAATACAAAAATGTCAACATGCCCTTGGCTGAGTCAGGCTCTCTTTTTTGCTATTTTGCTTGCAGCAGAGAAGAGGTGCTCAAATGGTGTTGAGGTGCCTGAGATGCACAAGTAGGGTTTTGCCAATTTCACCAAGGTGGGATATTTATCTTTGTTAGCTCCACCAAAGCAAAGGGGCCTCTTAAAGTAAAGCTGGACTTCATTCTAACATAAAAATATCTTGAATATCTATTTACAATGGTAAATAACCAGCTATAAGATTAGGGGAAAAAAAATGTCTAGTCCGTTAGATTTATACTTAGAGGTTGAATCTGGTACACATTAAAATGAATTAAAAAAAAAAAAAATTTAAAAAGTCGAAAGCACTAAGGAATACATCAATAACAATTCAAAGCCTTACACATTTATTTATACAGTACATATATTCAGCAATAGCAAGCGACCTGCTAATATTTCTGCAAACAAAAGTGCACATCAATTCAAATGACAAATCCCATCAATCTAGGGCTAGGTGTAAACAACAAGCTCGGCACTATATCACGCAAAGCATAGTCCCAAATAACCTGATATAAACAATCCAAATGATAACTTCTATTTTATTTATGGGTTGCACATAAGCCAGGAGTAGTTGTAAATGTATACTGTCGTGAAAAGTAAACGTCTGTTGCCATCTGTTAGGCTAAGGGCAAAACCCTAACACACAATACCATGTGCAGGAGCTCATTGAAATGAAGTAGCTAGTGCCATGCACAGACCAACTAATTGATAATGAGATTCATTGACAACTATTTTCATAATCGATTATTATCGATTATATTGATTAGTTGTTGCAACCCTAAACTACAGAAAGACTAAAGGAACGTGCCCTATCCCGACAAGTGTTAATCCTGTGTGTGCAACTGCAACTGGCGCAAACCTAAAGGGTGACACTTGTAAACAGCAGAGGTTATGGAATAAGTGTATATTGTAGAACCATAAAGTGAGCCAAAAGACAAGTCCTTGCAACCAATTATGGAGTGTTTATGAAAAATTGCCAATGAGGTGAAAAATGAATCACAAACCATAACCCATAAACATCCCTCTAACAAGCACTGTACTCTGAGGGGAAACCGGGCCTCAATTTAGACTGAAAACCCCTCTCTCTGAATAATCAAATGCACATCTTCATTCTTCAACCACCTCCAGCGAAGGGAAAGTAAAGACTAAGGTATGTGTGAGGTAGTAGGGGTTTTATAGAGCTCTTGGGGTTGGGAGTCTTTGCCGCTTGCTAGTGGTAGGGAAGAGCAATAACCAGGAGTAATGGATCGTGGACTCTCACCACCTGTATGAAAAAAAAATTTTGGTTTATGAGATATAAAAAAAATATTTAGATAACTGCAATATAGATTTGTAACAGATGTACTTCTACATAGTGATGTAAAGATTTACTATGTACATAGTCTTTCTAAATACACAGTAAGGGCAAGTTTAAAAAAAAAACAAAGTCAAAGTCAGAGTAAAATGGTCTAGTAAAAACCACAAAGCAAATCTCACAAAAATAATTCAAGTTTGGACAAAAATAAACATTTTAAAGAACAGGCACTGACTTAAGATGTAAAATGTGAAAAAGATCCACAAATACAAAATACTAGATGCTCAAAATATAAGTTTAAAGTCTATGATATGAGATTCTGTTTTTAACCACTTGATGGCACTATTGGTATATAATCAAAGAAACTGCTTCCTTGCTATAAAAATTTATTTTACATAAAGCAAAAAGGTAAAGGTTTTGGTGCCTATATTTCTACACACCCTTTTTTGCCACATCTACACAATTCATTAAAGAACCAATACAGTCAGTTTGCTGACATTAACAACACAAGACTTCCAAACCAATAGCACAAAACCAGAAAACTATTTAGTGCAAAAATAAAACCATTTTTGCTCACAAATAAGTAGCTTGTCAAAGGATAAATAGGTCTGTATTCTCTTACAATTCTATGCACAAAAGATCTTTTGCTTTTGTGAAAAATTGTGCTTTCTCCCAAGTTCCCTAGAGACAAAATGTAAAAAACAGAATTTATGTTTACCTGATAAATTACTTTCTCCAACGGTGTGTCCGGTCCACGGCGTCATCCTTACTTGTGGGATATTCTCTTCCCCAACAGGAAATGGCAAAGAGCCCAGCAAAGCTGGTCACATGATCCCTCCTAGGCTCCGCCTTCCCCAGTCATTCGACCGACGTAAAGGAGGAATATTTGCATAGGAGAAATCATATGATACCGTGGTGACTGTAGTTAAAGAAAATAAATTATCAGACCTGATTAAAAAACCAGGGCGGGCCGTGGACCGGACACACCGTTGGAGAAAGTAATTTATCAGGTAAACATAAATTCTGTTTTCTCCAACATAGGTGTGTCCGGTCCACGGCGTCATCCTTACTTGTGGGAACCAATACCAAAGCTTTAGGACACGGATGAAGGGAGGGAGCAAATCAGGTCACCTAAATGGAAGGCACCACGGCTTGCAAAACCTTTCTCCCAAAAATAGCCTCAGAAGAAGCAAAAGTATCAAACTTGTAAAATTTGGTAAAAGTGTGCAGTGAAGACCAAGTCGCTGCCTTACATATCTGATCAACAGAAGCCTCGTTCTTGAAGGCCCATGTGGAAGCCACAGCCCTAGTGGAATGAGCTGTGATTCTTTCAGGAGGCTGCCGTCCGGCAGTCTCATAAGCCAATCTGATGATGCTTTTAATCCAAAAAGAGAGAGAGGTAGAAGTTGCTTTTTGACCTCTCCTTTTACCAGAATAAACAACAAACAAGGAAGATGTTTGTCTAAAATCCTTTGTAGCATCTAAATAGAATTTTAGAGCGCGAACAACATCCAAATTGTGCAACAAACGTTCCTTCTTTGAAACTGGATTCGGACACAAAGAAGGCACGACTATCTCCTGGTTAATGTTTTTGTTAGAAACAACTTTCGGAAGAAAACCAGGTTTAGTACGTAAAACCACCTTATCTGCATGGAACACCAGATAAGGAGGAGAACACTGCAGAGCAGATAATTCTGAAACTCTTCTAGCAGAAGAAATTGCAACCAAAAACAAAACTTTCCAAGATAATAAATTAATATCAACGGAATGTAAGGGTTCAAACGGAACCCCCTGAAGAACTGAAAGAACTAAATTGAGACTCCAAGGAGGAGTCAAAGGTTTGTAAACAGGCTTGATTCTAACCAGAGCCTGAACAAAGGCTTGAACATCTGGCACAGCTGCCAGCTTTTTGTGAAGTAACACAGACAAGGCAGAAATCTGTCCCTTCAAGGAACTTGCAGATAATCCTTTCTCCAATCCTTCTTGAAGAAAGGATAGAATCTTAGGAATTTTTACCTTGTCCCAAGGGAATCCTTTAGATTCACACCAACAGATATATTTTTTCCATATTTTGTGGTAAATTTTTCTAGTTACAGGCTTCCTGGCCTGAACAAGAGTATCAATAACAGAATCTGAGAACCCTCGCTTTGATAAGATCAAGCGTTCAATCTCCAAGCAGTCAGTTGGAGTGAGACCAGATTCGGATGTTCGAACGGACCTTGAACAAGAAGGTCTCGTCTCAAAGGTAGCTTTCATGGTGGAGCCGATGACATATTCACCAGGTCTGCATACCAAGTCCTGCGTGGCCACGCAGGAGCTATCAAGATCACCGATGCCCTCTCCTGATTGATCCTGGCTACCAGCCTGGGGATGAGAGGAAACGGCGGGAATACATAAGCTAGTTTGAAGGTCCAAGGTGCTACTAGTGCATCTACTAGAGTCGCCTTGGGATCCCTGGATCTGGACCCGTAGCAAGGAACCTTGAAGTTCTGACGAGAGGCCATCAGATCCATGTCTGGAATGCCCCACAGTTGAGTAATGTGGGCAAAGATTTCCGGATGGAGTTCCCACTCCCCCGGATGTAATGTCTGACGACTCAGAAAATCCGCTTCCCAAATTTTCCACTCCTGGGATGTGGATTGCAGACAAGTGGCAGGAGTGAGTCTCCGCCCATTGAATGATTTTGGTCACTTCTTCCATCGCCAGGGAACTCCTTGTTCCCCCCTGATGGTTGATGTACGCAACAGTCGTCATGTTGTCTGATTGAAACCGTATGAACTTGGCCTTTGCTAGCTGAGGCCAAGCCTTGAGAGCATTGAGTATCGCTCTCAGTTCCAGAATATTTATCGGTAGAAGAGATTCTTCCCGAGACCAAAGACCCTGAGCTTTCAGGGGTCCCCAGACCGCGCCCCAGCCCATCAGACTGGTGTCGGTCGTGACAATGACCCACTCTGGTCTGCGGAAGCTCATCCCCTGTGACAGGTTGTCCAGGGACAGCCACCAACGGAGTGAATCTCTGGTCTTCTGATTTACTTGTATCGTCGGAGACAAGTCTGTATAGTCCCCATTCCACTGACTGAGCATGCACAGTTGTAATGGTCTTAGATGAATGCGCGCAAAAGGAACTATGTCCATTGCCGCTACCATCAAACCTATTACTTCCATGCACTGCGCTATGGAAGGAAGAGGAACGGAATGAAGTATTTGACAAGAGTTTAGAAGTTTTGTTTTTCTGGCCTCTGTCAGAAAAATCCTCATTTCTAAGGAGTCTATTATTGTTCCCAAGAAGGGAACCCTCGTTGACGGAGATAGAGAACTCTTTTCTACGTTCACTTTCCATCCGTGAGATCTGAGAAAGGCCAGGACAATGTCCGTGTGAGCCTTTGCTAGAGGAAGGGACGACGCTTGAATCAGAATGTCGTCCAAGTAAGGTACTACTGCAATGCCCCTTGGTCTTAGCACCGCTAGAAGGGACCCTAGTACCTTTGTGAAAATCCTTGGAGCAGTGGCTAATCCGAACGGAAGTGCCACGAACTGGTAATGCTTGTCCAGGAATGCGAACCTTAGGAACCGATGATGTTCCTTGTGGATAGGAATATGTAGATACGCATCCTTTAAATCCACCGTGGTCATGAATTGACCTTCCTGGATGGAAGGAAGAATTGTTCGAATGGTTTCCATTTTGAACGATGGAACCTTGAGAAACTTGTTTAGGATCTTGAGATCTAAGATTGGTCTGAACGTTCCCTCTTTTTTGGGAACTACGAACAGATTGGAGTAGAACCCCATCCCTTGTTCTCCTAATGGAACAGGATGAATCACTCCCATTTTTAACAGGTCTTCTACACAATGTAAGAATGCCTGTTTTTTTATGTGGTCTGAAGACAATTGAGACCTGTGGAACCTCCCCCTTGGGGGAAGCCCTTTGAATTCCAGAAGATAACCTTGGGAGACTATTTCTAGCGCCCAAGGATCCAGAACATCTCTTGCCCAAGCCTGAGCGAAGAGAGAGAGTCTGCCCCCCACCAGATCCGGTCCCGGATCGGGGGCCAACATCTCATGCTGTCTTGGTAGCAGTGGCAGGTTTCTTGGCCTGCTTTCCCTTGTTCCAGCCTTGCATTGGTCTCCAGGCTGGCTTGGCTTGAGAAGTATTACCCTCTTGCTTAGAGGACGTAGCACTTGGGGCTGGTCCGTTTCTACGAAAGGGACGAAAATTAGGTTTATTTTTGGCCTTGAAAGACCTATCCTGAGGAAGGGCGTGGCCCTTGCCCCCAGTGATATCAGAGATAATCTCTTTCAAGTCAGGGCCAAACAGCGTTTTCCCCTTGAAAGGAATGTTAAGCAATTTGTTCTTGGAAGACGCATCCGCTGACCAAGATTTTAACCAAAGCGCTCTGCGCGCCACAATAGCAAACCCAGAATTTTTCGCCGCTAACCTAGCCAATTGCAAAGTGGCGTCTAGGGTGAAAGAATTAGCCAATTTGAGAGCACGGATTCTGTCCATAATCTCCTCATAAGAAGGAGAATTACTAGTGATCGCCTTTTCTAGCTCATCGAACCAGAAACACGCGGCTGTAGTGACAGGGACAATGCATGAAATTGGTTGTAGAAGGTAACCTTGCTGAACAAACATCTTTTTAAGCAAACCTTCTAATTTTTTATCCATAGGATCTTTGAAAGCACAACTATCTTCTATGGGTATAGTGGTGCGTTTGTTTAGAGTAGAAACCGCCCCCCTCGACCTTGGGGACTGTCTGCCATAAGTCCTTTCTGGGGTCGACCATAGGAAACAATTTTTTAAATATGGGGGGAGGGACGAAAGGTATACCGGGCCTTTCCCATTCTTTATTTACAATGTCCGCCACCCGCTTGGGTATAGGAAAAGCTTCGGGGGGCCCCGGGACCTCTAGGAACTTGTCCATTTTACATAGTTTCTCTGGGATGACCAAATTCTCACAATCATCCAGAGTGGATAACACCTCCTTAAGCAGAGCGCGGAGATGTTCCAACTTAAATTTAAATGTAATCACATCAGGTTCAGCTTGTTGAGAAATTTTCCCTGAATCTGAAATTTCTCCCTCAGACAAAACCTCCCTGGCCCCCTCAGACTGGTGTAGGGGCCCTTCAGAAACAATATCATCAGCGTCCTCATGCTCTTCAGTATTTTCTAAAACAGAGCAGTCGCGCTTTCGCTGATAAGTGGGCATTTTGGCTAAAATGTTTTTGATAGAATTATCCATTACAGCCGTTAATTGTTGCATAGTAAGGAGTATTGGCGCGCTAGATGTACTAGGGGCCTCTTGTGTGGGCAAGACTGGTGTAGACGAAGGAGGGGATGATGCAGTACCATGCTTACTCCCCTCACTTGAGGAATCATCTTGGGCATCATTTTCTCTAAATTTTGTGTCACATAAATCACATCTATTTAAATGAGAAGGGACCTTGGCTTCCCCACATTCAGAACACAGTCTATCTGGCAGTTCAGACATGTTAAACAGGCATAAACTTGATAACAAAGTACAAAAAACGTTTTAAAATAAAACCGTTACTGTCACTTTAAATTTTAAACTGAACACACTTTATTACTGCAATTGCGAAAAAGTATGAAGGAATTGTTCAAAATTCACCAAAATTTCACCACAGTGTCTTAAAGCCTTAAAAGTATTGCACACCAAATTTGGAAGCTTTAACCCTTAAAATAACGGAACCGGAGCCGTTTTTATATTTAACCCCTTTACAGTCCCTGGTATCTGCTTTGCTGAGACCCAACCAAGCCCAAAGGGGAATACGATACCAAATGACGCCTTCAGAAAGTCTTTTCTATGTATCAGAGCTCCTCACACATGCATCTGCATGTCATGCTTCTCAAAAACAAGTGCGCAATACAGGCGCGAAAATGAGACTCTGCCTATGATTAGGGAAAGCCCCTAGAGAATAAGGTGTCCAATACAGTGCCTGCCGGTTATTTTACAAAATTCCCAAGATTAAAATAATTCCTCAAGGCTATGGAGTATAAAATATGCTTATATATCAATCGTTTTAGCCCAGAAAATGTCTACAGTCTTAAAAAGCCCTTGTGAAGCCCTTATTTACTGTCTGTAATAAAATGGCTTACCGGATCCCATAGGGAAAATGACAGCTTCCAGCATTACATCGTCTTGTTAGAATGTGTCATACCTCAAGCAGCAAAAGTCTGCTCACTGTTCCCCCAACTGAAGTTAATTCCTCTCAACAGTCCTGTGTGGAACAACCATCGATTTTAGTAACGGTTGCTAAAATCATTTTCCTCTTACAAACAGAAATCTTCATCTCTTTTCTGTTTCAGAGTAAATAGTACATACCAGCACTATTTTAAAATAACAAACTCTTGATTGAATAATAAAAACTACAGTTAAACACTAAAAAACTCTAAGCCATCTCCGTGGAGATGTTGCCTGTACAACGGCAAAGAGAATGACTGGGGAAGGCGGAGCCTAGGAGGGATCATGTGACCAGCTTTGCTGGGCTCTTTGCCATTTCCTGTTGGGGAAGAGAATATCCCACAAGTAAGGATGACGCCGTGGACCGGACACACCTATGTTGGAGAAAATATATCAATGTAAAATTTACATAACTTGCACCTTTTTCTGTCGCAATATTAGATTTAATATTTAGTTAAAATGTTGCAAGGCTACACATGTGATATTACGCTACCAATGCATGCTCTTTTGTTTTTAAGGGGGTTGCACCAAAAAAAGAAAAGCATTAATTGGTTGAGTTGTATAGCCTTGCAAAAGGCACCCTATTTTGTTTAGCTTATGGTTGGATGGCGAAACCGATTTAAATCTCTGGCCATGATTTATGCTGCACACAGAATAAAGCAAAGAAGGCTCCTGTTACCTGTGAGAAGATAACAGCAAGAAAGAGTCAGCGCCCTTAAAGGGACCTATAACACCTTCTAAAAATTGTTTAAGCTAACTTATATTTACTAATAATAACAAAGTAATCATGAATCCCTATTCTTGCCGCTCAGTTTACCCCAAACAGTTCAATAAAAGTGTCTTTAATTAGACTGCTGATCTGCTGCTTGGTGATGCTATGTAGGCCACCATACTGCTACACGGGCACAGCAGTCACGTGATTGTGCATGGCAGATAATGTTATTAAAATTATAGAAGGATTACCAGAATGCTCTCTCACAGTGGTGCTAAGTCTGAGTGCTGTAATTAGCTTTATAAACATTTTTCATATGTGCCTCATATTTATATAAATACATATTCTGTTGTGCATGCATTTATTAATTTCAAAGAACTCAAAAAAAATTCTAAGCTAGAAGAAATATGTCTAACTGCACTATTGAGTGCACGGCTAGAGGAACTGTTTTAGTTTATAGCAACAGCTGATGCTACAGGCAGGGGAAAGGAATGAGCTGAAAATTTAGTTACTACTTTGCAGTTTAAAACTGTTTAATACCTTACTTTTTTTGTAAGAAACATGTATAGATCTTGCAGGCTCTGGCAATATTCAGCTCTCTTCTTACAACGGAGCATGCCACTCCCCCCTCCTTCCTCCCCCCTCTGTGTATCTACATGGAGAGGGGAGGAAGGAGGGGGGAGTGGCATGCTCCGTGTAAGAAGAGAGCTGGATAACACTGCAATTACATTTACTAGAAGATTTATGCACGTTATCCAGCTCTCTTCTTACACGGAGCATGCCACTCCCCCCTCCTTCCTCCCCATGTAGATACACAGAGGGGGGAGGAAGGAGGGGGGAGTGGCATGCTCTGTTGTAAGAAGAGAGCTGAATATTGCCAGAGCCTGCAAGATCTATACTTGTTTCTTACAAAAAAAGTAAGGTATTAAACAGTTTTAAACTGCAAAGTAGTAACTAAATTTTCAGCTCATTCCTTTCCCCTGCCTGTAGCATCAGCTGTTGCTATTAAGTAAAACAACAGTTCCTCTAGCCGTGCACTCAATAGTGCGGTCAGACATATTTCTTCTAGCTTAGAAAAAGTTTTGAGTTCTTTGAAATTAATAAATGCATGCACAACAGAATATTTATTTATATAAATATGAGGCACATATGAAAAATGTTTATAAAGCTAATTACAGCACTCAGCACCACTGTGAGAGAGCATTCTGGTAATCCTCATGTGCATCACATGACTACTGTGCCTGTGAGCAACGTGCGTTACAACATGGCAGCACACATAGCAGCCTGAGCTCAGTATCACCATTCTGTTTAACAACACTTTTATTGAATACAATAGGGGTAAGCTGCACAGACTGCTTAAAAATCCTTTATTACTAAATTTGTAGTATATTTATGGACTGACAGCAGAAGTTAGTTTGCAGAATCTGCATTAGGTATTTAGTGTCCCTTTAACTCAGGTCTATATAAAGCATGCAGGTTTTCAGCTAAAATATAGTTAGTTACACACACACAAACACACGTATATATATATATATATATATATATATATATATATTATCTAAAAAGAGAGGAAGAATGGCACATGGTAGTGACATAAAAAAGACAGGGAATACAGCACTCTTTTACAAAATACTAAGACACTTGTATGTGATAAAATATCGATTTTTATGTAGTAATTGCACACCCACCCCTTCAGGGGTCCGAGCTGTCACACAGCGAAATATAAAGAATTATCTAAATTATACCATAACCTCAAACATAAGATACAAAAATAAACAAAATACCTCATGTGGAAACATCCAAACACAAAATTAAACAATAGGACCGGCCCTATGACAATCCACCCTATACGGTGTAAAACAGCAAAGGCTGTTAGCAAATAATTAACCAGTATATAAGCATGTAAGTGAGAAATTTGTTCCTCAAAATAATGTTCAGATGATATCGGTTTTAGCGTAAACTGAACTCATTAAAGGCATGATGAACAAATCTCACTTGCCATATCATGACGAAATAGATGCTGTAATAAAAACTGGTATAGCGGAACTTAAGCAAAACGACATTCACAACATTCAATAATGCATGAATACAAGTTTGCAAGAGCGGATATATCAAGAAGCATTTTTTGTAGATTATTACAACATTGTTAAAATCCAAATGCAGTCTCTACTATGAGCAGGTAAAGCGTATTACAAGGCAGTCTTAGTTAGTATGCACATGTGCAGATAGCGGCTGTAGTCGTTAGAAAGCTGTAAAGCAGGTAAATATTGCAGTGGATAGTATGTTTAGATCAAGTGCTTCAAGGCTGGTGTAGTTAGCAAGCAATATTAGTGAAAGTTAGTCAGCCATTTTTCCGGACTGATTCAGACAGTCAACACAGCCTCCGTGGGCAGCAAGTGAGAGAGTTAGACACAGGTGTAATACAGGAAGAGGTGTAGGAGGATACTCAGTTGTAAAATAGTAACCCTCTGTCAACTACACTAATCCTGGAAATATGCACACGTAGTTTCACACACCAGATAAGTTGTTTCTTGCATGCACTAACTTCACTTTCGCTTAAGCATAGTTCATATGTTTATAGCCATATAGCACTTCACAACAGCATACGTTATTACCATACTTCAGAATAGCTCAATCTGCTATGGACATTTTCTCCATTCCATCTTTAAAAGACTGCTTTTGAAGTCATCCGCTCGATATAGAAACCGCTCCGTTCCGTGTAAAACAAACACCGACAGCGTGGATGTCACATGAGCCAATCAACAGCTAGCCAACATGTGTTTCACCCCTCGTCATCAGGAACAACGGGGCTTCCTCAGGGCTGTCTGAATCAGTCCGGAAAAATGGCTGACTAACTTTCACTAATATTGCTTGCTAACTACACCAGCCTTGAAGCACTTGATCTAAACATACTATCCACTGCAATATTTACCTGCTTTACAGCTTTCTAACGACTACAGCCGCTATCTGCACATGTGCATACTAACTAAAAGACTGCCTTGTAATACGCTTTACCTGCTCATAATAGAAACTGCATTTGGATTTTAACAATGTTGCAATAATCTACAAAAAATGCTTCTTGATATATCCGCTCTTGCAAACTTGTATTCATGCATTATTGAATGTTGTGTATGTCGTCTTGCTTAAGTTCCGCTATACCAGTTTTTATTACAGCATCTATTTCGTCATGATATGGCAAGTGAGATTTGTTCATCATGCCTTTAATGAGTTCAGTTTACACTAAAACCGATATGGTCTGAACATTATTTTGAGGAACAAATTTCTCACTTACATGCTTATATACTGGTTAATTATTTGCTAACAGCCTTTGCTGTTTTACACCGTATAGGGTGGATTGTCATAGGGCCGGTCCTATTGTTTAATTTTGTGTTTGGATGTTTTCACATGAGGTATTATGCTTATTTTTGTATCTTATGTTTGAGGTTATGGTATAATTTAGATAATTCTTTATATTGCGCTGTGTGACAGCTCGGACCCCTGAAGGGGTGGGTGTGCAATTACTACATAAAAATCGATATTTTATCACATACAAGTGTCTTAGTATTTTGTAAAAGAGTGCTGTATTCCCTGTCTTTTTTATGTCACTACCATGTGCCATTCTTCCTCTCTTTTTAGATAATATATAATATTTGAAGGGTCTGCACCAGGACTTATATAGTCTTTTTTCTCAAGTTTGTTTGAGAGTTGGTAATTGAATATTTTGA